>NW_025334331.1:0-275685 GCF_014858855.1 Bufo gargarizans
TTGGGATATAAAACACAGGCAGCACTGTCAGGTGGTGTGGCTCACCTCCCTCTGACAGTGGAGCTGTGGAGCTCTCTGCGCTAAGGTCTGAAGGCCGTGTGTCAGGCAAGCAGGCCGCCTTACAGCCTGCAAGTGGACTTTCTGAGGATGAGGTGTGAACTGACACCCAGGATACCAGGTGAACATTATTTTGTTTTTTTCTGTGTGTGAACAACCACCAAGCCTGAACAGGGAATGTTTGTGTTATGTTATGAATGTGAATAAACACTAAAGATTGATTTAAAACCTGGTCCGTTGCCTCTATATTGCGTCCGCTAACCTGCCTACCAGAGCGAATCCCAACAATTGGTGGCTTGGAGCAGGCATACACAGTGAGGCTGGCCTGAAGGCCGAAATTTTTTAGTTTTTTTCCCGGGCACAGGTGTATGTCTTTTATAAAGCTGGCAAGGTTACGACCCGTGTCACCTGACAAAATGGAGGCGGTCGTGAAAGCCCTCGTGTAGGCTACCTTGCAGCAGCCGGAGGCTAACAAGTAGCAGCAGGAAACCAACCAGCTGCTATTACAACATGTGATGGCGTTACAAGCGATCCCTAAGATGACCCCCTTAGACGACGTCCAGACCTATCTGGCAGTATTCGAAAAGGTGGCCGTGAGGGAGAAGTTACCCCGAGACCAATGGGCTAAGGTCGTCACTCCGTTCTTGGCGTCTGGACACCAGCAGGTGTTTTTCAACCTACCAGATGGTCAAGCGGCCGACTACGCAACCGTAAAGGGTGAGATTCTGTCAAGACTGGGGGTGATCGTATTGGTCTGGGCCCAGCAGGTGAATCAGTGGGAATTTAACCCGGCTGAACCCGCGAGACCTCAGTATTATGATCTGCTACACCGGTTGCAAAAATGGCTGCACCCTCGACCAGGCGGCCAGTGCCAGCAAGGCCCTCTCGGGATATACTCCCTACAGACCCAGCTCCGATGGTCTGTTGGCGGTGTCAAGAGCCTGGTCACATAAGGGCCAACTGTCCCCATCGGGGGGAAACTATGGACACTAACTATGGCTACCGCCCCTCAATGTATGCCTGGAGGTTGTGTGCATCTGGTACCCCCGAGACAATAGACAATAGTCACCTGTGCCAGGTGCAAGTGGGAGATACCCTGGCAGTGGTGCTGTTGGACTCGGGGAGTCGGGTGTCCCTGGTAAGAGCTGCCCTGGAGCGGCCCGCCGAGTATACTGGCTGAAAAGTTGGCATTGTGTGCATCCATGGAGACTTAAAGGACTATCCCACCGCCCTGGTGTCTCTATCAACGGTGGCCGGCAGGTGGACTCATGAGGTGGCCACAAAGTTACATTATGAACTAATAATTGGGAGAGACTTCCCCGGTTTCCAATCACTATGGCCTGAGGCGAGAATTACCGATACCCATGAGACAGGGATAACTCTAGCAGAGTGGCCCGGCTCAGGGGGGAGACCAGAACCCTGGGAACCTGAGACCAAAGGGCCAGCGGTAGGGGTGACCGCCACTTCGGTGGAAGAGGGGGAGACAACCCCGCTAAGTGTAATGGTGGGAGACATGGAAGATTTGCCGCCGGGTCCGGAGTTGGTAGACCTCAACGTCTCTGGAGACAATTTTGGTACAGCACAACACCAGGACCCGACTCTATCTTGGGCCTGGGAAAATGTGGTAGTAGTTGAGGGTGAGCCGCAACAACCGGGGGCCGAGTCTATGTTCCCCCATTTTGTGGTTCAACAGGAGATGCTGAGCATATTGAACATGTTCTTGGTTGCTTCTGTACTGCGTCCGCTAACCTGCCTACCAGAGCGAATCCCCACACTATCTATCTATCTCATATCTATCTTTTATCTATCTATCATCTATCTAATATCTATCTATCTCTATTTATCTATCATCTATCTATTTATCTATCTATCTATCATCTATCTATTATCTATCTCTCTTATATCTATCTATTATCTATGTAGCTAATATATATTATCTATCTATCTATCTCTATTTATATATCATCTATCGCTCTATCTCATATCTATCTTTTATCTATCTATTATCTATCTATCTCATATCTATCTTTTATCTATCTATTATCTATCTGTATCTATCTATCTATCTATCTAATCACATGAGGCTCTGAAGGCTCTCATATCTATATATTTATCTATCTATTTATCTATCTATTTATCTATCTATCATCTATCTATCTATCTCATATCTATCTTTTATCTATCTATCTATTATCTATCTATTTCATATCTATCTAATATCTATCTATCTGTATCTATCTAATCGCATGAGGCTCTGAAGGCTCTCATATCTATTATCTATCTATTTATCTATGTATCTATCTATCTCATTATCTGTCTGTCTATCTATCTATCTCATATCTATCTATTATCTATCTATTTCATATCTATCTTATATCTATCTATCTAATCACATGAAGCTCTGAAGTCTCCCTGTGTGGACGACCCATGGAAGTTTACATAGAACATTACCATTGGAACAGGTTAGTCTATGGGTGAGGGTTGGAATGGATTTTCCATTGATATTTTGAATATTCCTATTATTCTGGGTTGTGGGGTCATCAGGTGTTTATTTGGCTTTTCACATATGATCGTCAGCGCCCATTACTGTAAGTGTGATCCTCACCAGTCAATATTTGCAGTAGTGAGCTGAGTACACAGGGAAGCTAATTACCTCTTAGAGTCTCTGTCACAACTAATCCCGGTGCTGAAAGAGTCGCTGTGGTGAATGTCCTGGTACCAAAGGTATGAGTGCAGTGACCGAGTTCGGGTTGGCCCCAAAGCTATGCTGGATCCCCTAGACACCACCTAAGTGTCACCACATGTTACTGTTCTCCAGAAGGGATGGTAAGGCGTGGTGCACCCCAATGGGAAATAAGTCCAGAGAGTCAGGGTCTGCAGTAACTAGTGTGCTTCTTTACTGGAGGAATTCAGGTACAAAACAATACAGGCGAGGCATAGGGCCGGCTTCTCCAGTCTCCTCCCTGGCAGAAGAAGGGTTTGATGCTGAGGAAAGACCTGAGGTAGCTGTCCCTCTTACTCAGAAGGCTGGTACCCTGGCTGAAGACTGGAGGTCCACAATCTGTAGCTCAGTAGTCCGGGTGGCTCCTTGGTCACAGGGCTGGTGACCCATGGTCGGTGGCTCAGCCTCTCCATCTCAGCGTCTTCTTCTGGTCACTCATACACACAGGCATGAGTCTTCTCCTCCAAGCACTGACCCTTAACTGCAAAACACTAGGGGCTCTGACTGCTCTCCATATATACCATTTCTAGCTAGACTGGAACCTTTTAGTGGGAAGGGTGGAGTGGAGAAACTCAGCACAAACAGTTACATTGTTTCAACCCCTGTCTGTTATAGACTTACATTAGAACTTCAATGATACTCAGTAGCAATGACACAGCAGTTTTTCCTGACAAAAATAAGTTTCCAGACATCACAACTGAGCTAAACCAGACAGTCACAAGGTTAGTCTGTCTGATTTTGGTGGTAAACAACGTCTGGCTTTTTCCCTCCAAAACATGCTCTTCTTTAAACCCCTTGGCAGCTGTGGAAAATTACCAGCTTCTCATTCAAAGTCCCAAAAGTCTCTCGGTATCCATTGACCCTTTCCACAGAGCCTAGAAAATACAGGGCAAATGAACAAGATATATATAACAACGTGCATATGAAATGTAATTACACAGTATTAAACGGTTCAAGTGGCATAAAGTAAGAAGTTTATAGCTTTGCATAGGGGAAACAGGCGCAAATGTCCACAAATGTCCAGACTTCAAAGTACCCCTTCTCCAGGGCACTACATGAGGAAGATGAAGACTTACCAAGACCTGAAGTTACTAAGGATAATTAAATATTTCTTAAAGGGAACCTGTCACCTAGATACTCGATATTAAACCAAAAGTATGTCCTTCCAGCACTTCATAGCTTCTTTCCATACGTTTTTCTTTTTCCTTGGAGCTCATTTTATATCTTCATTAAATCCACTTTGATCAATATGCTAATGAAGCAAGATGGATCTGTTATGACTATAGAAGACATAATACAACCGGATCAGTTCATGACGGATGCATGCGGTTATATTATTGCAACTGAAGCGTTTTTGCAGATCCATGACGGATCCGCAAAAAACGCTAGTGTGAAAGTAGCCTTATCTATAAAATAAAAATTTTAAATTGTTGAAGTTTTCAGTATGCCCACTGGAGTAGATAAAACAAGCAGGCAATTCCTGATTTCTGTGGCTCACTTTTAAACTTGGTTGTGTAGACTGGGATAGAATGAGCAGAGTTTTTTCATACTTTTAGAAGGCAATGATCAAAAGAGTAATCTCCTTTATCATTATAGGGTGAGTTCAGAAGAGGCATCCCATTATCATTAGATGGTAGGATGAGCAGAGTCATTTCACAGTCATTAGTGGGCAGGATACGCAGAGTCATCTCCTTAACTTTACAGGGCAGGGTCAGCAGAGTCATCTCCTCTAATCTCAAAATGGATCGGAGACGAAAGTGGCTCAAATGTGCATGACTGATGCAGAGGATTCATTTTTATTTTATTTTTTTACATGTTCTGTTTTTCTGTTCTTCTGATGGATCAGAATGAAAGAGTGATGTGAACTCTCCCTAAAACAATCCTCTGTGAGGTAAATGCCCTGGACTCCAGACTAATACATTTTACCTGGAATAAAACATTGTAACAAACTATGACCATAGGAAAGAGATGTGCACTGCTGATATTTTAGAGAATTGTCTAGACTGGATACAATTGTAACAAATCCTCAGCAAACCCCTAGATAGAGAGCCCTGTTCTCAGCTGAGAAGTGGATACAATTGTATCCTGTCCAGACAATGCTCTGTGAGCTAAATACTGTACATCAGCAGCAGCTGCACAAACCTAACTGCTAGGTTTCTACAATGTATCAGCCTAAAATGTCTGGGCAGTGTCTCCACTGGATACAACTGTATCCATCTACCATGTTCCATCTACCATGACCCCATCAGGCACCGTGGCCCGGTATGTCTGCGGCCCCTGCATCCTCTTTACCGAGATCCCTGCTGCCATCTATGGAGACTGACATACAGACATGTAGTAGGTTTGATTACAGGATCAGTGGCATCAGAGGTCTGGTGGCCGCTTTTCTCCACTTCCCTTGTTAACATTATATTACATGTAATAGCTATAGGAAACTTAGCTTTGTCAGATGATGGGGGTGGGGGGAACAATTTTGTTTGTTTTACTTACTCCATTCCTTTTGGGTGGTGGTTCTCTATTGGTTTCTTCCTGTGTTCTTTACGCAAGCAAGACAACCCCCCCCCCCCCCCCATTATACACATTTGCCCGTCACCTCCATTGTATATCTGCAGACATTCATGATATATAGCGGCTGGACTTTACACAGTGTAACACTTTAAATTATAAACTGCTGATAACAGAATTTCCTCCTCATATTCCCCCGCTTATTACACAACTGCCAGGTGACAGGACCGGACATCTCCAATAGAGCGCAGCATAGCTGTCGGATCTTCTTATCTCCCCCTAGCATAGTAAATCAGGTTCTGGTTCTGGTCAAAAAAAATAAATATATATATATTAATATATGCAAATGAGCCTCTAAGAGCAACGGGGGCGTTGCCATTACACCTAGAGGCTCTGTTCTGTCTGCAACTGCCGTTTCCTCACTTTGATTGACAGGACCAGGCAGTGAAAACATCATCACCCCTGGCCCTTTCAATCAAACTGCAGGGGGCACGGCAGTTGCAGAGAGAGCAGAGCCTCTAGGTGTAACATCAACGCCCCCGTTGCTCCTAGAGGCTCATTTGCATATACCAAAACATCATTTTTTCTCAGTAATGCGGCCACATATGAACATAGGACCAACACAAAAATGCAGTCAGCTTCCAAGCTCACATGTAACAGGTCAGCCAGAGTCATAGGTACAAAACTGCTGACAGATGCCCTTTAAAAATAAATAAAAATAACCATGGTTTTTATGTTCTGAAAAATGCCTCCCACACTATCCTATAACTATCTTATTTTGAAACATCTGAATAGTCTCAATGTCCCCTGCAAGCAACAGGATACACCCAAGGTGGTCTAGGGAAGTGAAAGGGCTAATGATAACATTTATGGCCATCTAAGGTAGTGAAGGGATTCATCATGACATTCTTGATGGGCTATTGCATTGAAGGGGTTTATTATAATATCCCTTGTAATTTGTAGCAGTTCATTGTTCAAAACAGCTCTGGCAAAAGTTTATGGCAATTAAAGAGATAATGTGGCAATGGGTGGGTTAAAAATCCCTGGTGGACCAGAGCAGTAAAACAGTTATTTAAAACACCCTTGTCAGTTTAGGGAAATTAAAGGGTTTATTGGGGAAGGAAAGGGCTCATAATAACATCCCTGGTGGCCCAGTATAGCAAATGGGTTGATTATACAATATCTGGTTTCTGGGGCAGTGAATTATTTAATTATAACATTCCTGGTGGTCTAGAGCAGTGAAAGAGATAAATAATATTCCTGGTGGTCTAGAGCAGTGAAGGAGATAAATAACATTCCTGGTGGTCTAGAGCAGTGAAGGAGATAAATAACATTCCTGGTGGTCTAGAGCAGTGAAGGAGATAAATAACATTCCTGGTGGTCTAGAGCAGTGAAGGAGATAAATAACATTCCTGGTGCTCTAGAGCAGTGAAGAAGACAGATAACATTCTTGGTGGTCTAGTTCAGTTAAGGAGATAAATAATATTCCTGGTGGTCTAGAGCGGTGAAGGAGACAGATAACATTCCTGGTGGTCTAGAGCGGTGAAGGAGATAGATAACATTACTGGTGGTCTAGAGCAGTGAAGGAGATAAATAACATTCCTGGTGGTCTAGAGCAGTGAAGGAGATAAATAATATTCCTGGTGGTCTAGAGCAGTGAAGGAGATAAATAACATTCCTGGTGGTCTAGAGCAGTGAAGGAGATAAATAATATTCCTGGTGGTCTAGAGCAGTGAAGGAGATAAATAACATTCCTGGTGGTCTAGAGCAGTGAAGGAGATAAATAATATTCCTGGTGGTCTAGAGCAGTGAAGGTGACAGATAACATTCCTGGTGGTCTAGAGCAGTGAAGGAGACAGATAACATTCTTGGTGGTTTAGAGCAGTGAAGGAGACAGATAACATTCTTGGTGGTTTAGAGCAGTGAAGGAGACAGATAACATTCTTGGTGGTTTAGAGCAGTGAAGGAGATAAATAACATTCCTGGTGGTCTAGAGCAGTGAAGGAGATAAATAATATTCCTGGTGGTTTAGAGCAGTGAAGGAGACAGATAACATTCTTGGTGGTCTAGAGTAGTGAAGGAGATAAATAATATTCCTGGTGGTTTAGAGCAGTGAAGGAGACAGACAACATTCCTGGTGGTCTAGAGAAGTGAAGGCGACAGATAACATTCCTGGTGGTCTAGAGAAGTGAAGGAGACAGATAACATTCCTGGTGGTCTAGAGAAGTGAAGGAGACAGATAACATTCCTGGTGGTCTAGAGCAGTGAAGGAGACAGATAACATTCCTGGTGGTTTAGAGCAATGAAGGAGACAGATAACATTCCTGGTGGTCTAGAGAAGTGAAGGAGACAGATAACATTCCTGGTGGTCTAGAGCAGTGAAGGAGACAGATAACATTCCTGGTGGTCTGGAGAAGTGAAGGAGACAGATAACATTCCTGGTGGTCTAGAGCAGTGAAGGAGACAGATAACATTCTTTGTGGTCTGGAGAAGTGAAGGAGACAGATAACATTCCTGGTGGTCTAGAGAAGTGAAGGAGACAGATAACATTCCTGGTGGTCTAGAGCAGTGAAGGAGATAATAACATCCATAGGGGCCTCGGGCAGTAAAAGGTTTACTACCTGTACTAATAGCTGCAGAAGTCCTTTCTTTCGCTCCTCCATCTGACAGAAGACTGCTCAGATACTCCGATCCTGCGTGGTTATCAATCAGCCAATCACAGAGCAGCTCTGCATTATCTGTGTAATCCATGAGAGACCTCTGGATACTGTAAACACAGGGGGCCAGGATGATGAGCCTCATCTGCTGGTTGATATGTGGGTCATGTGACTACAAGGATGTTGCATCAAGAGATGCGCCACTTAGTGGTTAGCAGGATGTGAGCAGTGGTGGTAAAAATATTGGTAAGTGCCCTTTAAGCTTGAGGTTTTCACGGCATGGACATTCACACCTTGGGAAAAATTCTCCAGCAGTTACTCATGAGCTGAGTCTTCATTTCCTGCAGAGCGTCTCGCTGGGATATGATGATTTGGATAATCCTTTGACTGTTTTCGCCATTCAGTGAGTCACTTCTTCCCGGTGTGATCCAATGGTCTCTTCCTGTGAGCACACGACCTCTGCTCTCTGTAACAGGGGATTTTCGTCCCCCGGGGTCCTCCCTGCAGAGATTTGTGTGTGAGCATTTATTGTTATGACTCTATTTTGTGACATTCCTCTATTATTCCTACTAGAAGTTTATGAATGAATGCCTAACTGGGTGTTACCAGTTGGGAAGGGGATGGAGGGGTTGTCCCTGCACTGTCTGACATTATACAATCAGGAACCCCCCCCAACTGATCACACCCATCTGGACCTTTATTGCTGACTGCTTGGAATTCATTCATAAACTTCTAGAAGGAATAATAGAGGAATGGCACAACATAGAGTCATAAGAATAGATGCTCCACAACTGTTATTACCTGAGGAATGTGAGCAGTAAAATAGACAGGTGACAGGTCAAGGACCCAATCTTCCGATCCGCGGCTCCCGAAAAAAAATAGAACATGGAATATTCTTGTCCGCAATAGGCAGTTCTATGGGGGGTGCCGGCCCGGTGTATTACCGATCCGCAATACACTACGGACGTGTGAATGGACCCTAAGAGTGCGCGGCTAGGACTTTGCAACAGTGGCCCAGATTCAGGTAGATTTGCCCATTACTTACACCTGAGCCGCTCAGCTGAATTTCTCTGCGCTGGAGCAATTTTGCCAAATTGCCACCTGATTCAGGAATCGTTTGTTCATTTAATTTGCTCCTGTTTAAGGCAAAGCTGAGGGCGCAAGGCCGTTCAAGTCAAAGTGGGTGTGCCCCTATGTAAATGAGGAATTTTCGGCTCAGCAGAGGTTTGCTAGCAGAATTTCTTGGCAAATCCTGCTCAGCTGCTTGCACTGAGCAAATAAATAGGAGCAGACTTGCGCAGGTTCTTTGCTGAATTTCATCCTGCTTTTTCCTACCCCCCCCCCTGAGCAATGAAATTCAGCCCTTTTGTAAGACATGGCACCTCCCAAAGGGACCAAAATAAGGAAGGCCAACTTTGTGGCTGCAGAGATGGACATCCTGATTGCTGCACTCCAGCAGCATAAGGAAGTCCTATATGGTGCCCAGCGGGCAAACACCACCATTGCCCAAAGGAGGGCTATATATGAAGCCATTGCCCTGGACATCAATGCCCTGGGTAATGAAGTGCGTACCTGGGATGACATCCAGAAGAAATTAAATGATATGAGACATTTGGCCATCTTTTGCTAACTTGCCCCTGCTTTTAACAGGAGCAAGTTTGCCCAGGGAAAAAAGCTTGCACGCTTCCAGCGCAAGATGCGCATCACACGCGCATGTTTCTGAATCATCGGCAGTACCTAATTTGCATATTCGCTGAGGGAATTCCATGAAGGCGCAACTTACACCCCGCGCAAAATTGCACGAAAATTGCGCAGGAACAGCTAGGCTGCGTGCGCGGGAAAATGGCCGCATTTCAGGCTTAACTGGTTTACAGAATCAGCCGCAAATTTGCATAGGAGCAAATCAGTACTTGCGCGGCGCAAATCACACTTGTTCCCGCGCAAGTGCTTCTTGAATCTGGGCCATTGTGTCACCAAACTGACAAATTGTTTTTTCCCATAATGCATTGCGTTATAGGCCCACCTGCTGGAGCTGCTGACTTTGGGAGGGAACAGCCAATGATCCAATGTGTGTCCTTCTGACAGTCCCCCAACCATGGAAGTAATGATCAGACATGTTTGATCATTAACATGCCCAATCCTTTGTTCACATGGGAGATAAGAGGCTGTCAGAGCGTGAAAGCCGCTCATCTCTACCCATTGGAGTAAAGATGCTCGTATATCCTGCCTGTTCTCATGTGGTTTCCTCTGCTCCTCCAGTTTCGTCATGTCAGACTTTGGGATTAGCTCAATTAAAAGGAATGTCCGATCATAAAAACATAGCTGCTTTCTACCCAAGACAGCGCCACGCCTGGGCACAGGTTACGTACGGTATTGCAGCGCAGTGCCGTTCACTTCAGTAGCGCTGAGCTGCACTACCAAACACATTGCGGAGGTGGCACTGTTTCTGGATGAAAGCTGTCACCTTTTTCTAGTCCTGGACAACTAGTCTGAGACTACATATGTATATGAACCTTGAGATTCTAGCGTGTCATAATTAAATAAAAAAGGAAGAAATCAGGATCTTAGTCATCGTATTGACTTAGCCATTACCGGCAACCAATGGCATCATAAGGACTTAAGGAGAATCGAGAGAACTCTCGTCATCAATCACTGCAGTATACACAGAACTTCTGAAGAACTAGTCTTAGTCCTGTATTACCGGTTGTTCGGCATCTTATTCTAAAGTCTCCACTTACGCAATGGTTGCACTTTGACGAGAGTACTTGATCTTCTGTCTTTACTTTTGCCAAACTATGCCTTATCCATCAAAATACAAAGAGGACCATACAGTACATAGAGCAGATGAAGATGGGGTGGCCTGATGAAGAACATTTCACTCTTGGAATGGTTCTACATCACTCATTTGCAAATGTTGAGTTGCTGTGGAGAACAGAAGTCTTACTAAGGCTCATACCAATCATGGAAAATTAGATTTGGCCAAATTGACCAGGCAAAGATCTCCTAGGGCCACACCGGACAAGTCAGAAGGTTTCATTGATGAGGACCATGAACTGGGAGCTCCACCAGGCATTAGAATTAACCACATCCCATTGAACTTAGCTTGGGGATGTTCAATCAACATTTATTTTTGGAATCTTTGAAGATGGGCACAGTGTGGGGCATGGAGCTCAGAACAGGACATTTTTGTTGCAGTAAATAGGGGAAGAGGTGGTCCATAGCAAAAATAAAAAAATTGGAGAATGGGAGCTGTACTAAGGCTCATTGCAAATATGTTTTGGCCCAACTGACCTGGTTAACCTCTCATAGGACCATACCAGAAAAGGCAGAAGTTTTATTGATGAGGTTCAGAGACTGGGAGCTCCACCAAGCACTGAAGTGAAGGAGTTTCATTCAAGAACTGCTCCTTTTTTACTTTTATATTTTCAGTCTCTACATCTCCGAAGAGTCCATATCCTATAAATGTGTTGTTCAGAGATCTTTGGCGATGTGAGGTTCTCAAAGCAAAAAACAACTGGGCATGGAATCAGGGAGTCTTCATTCTAGTTTATGGTTAGACAGGGAGCTCCATAGCAATGATCTAAAAGTTGTTGGTCCCTCACTAAGACTCATACCTCTCATGGAAGATATTTGGGCCTACTGGACTAGTTAACCTCTCCTTATGCCACATGACAACTGCAGGAATGGTCTTAGGGTATGTGTATCTATGCAAAACAGTAAGCATATAGGATAAAGCTTGAGTTTTGGTTTAGTATTGAAGCTTTAATTAACAAGGTCCATCGAATAGGACCTATACTAAGCACTGAAATGTAGAGGCCATATCCAAACATAGTCCATGCTCTATCAATATTTAGATCCAGAAATCTTTGGAGATGAGCACAGAGGAGGGCATCAAGCTCAGAACAGAGCGCCTAATTCTAGAGATTGAGGGAGAGGTGGCCTGAAACAAAACATTAAAAAGTGAAGAATGGAAACCCTTTTAAGGCTCATACCTCTCATAGAGAAGGAGGTTTGGGCCAAATGACCCAGTAAACCACTTCTAGAGACCCACTGGACAGCCTAGGAGGTTTAATTGGACTGGGACTGGACACTATCTATCTGAGAAAAATAGTAGTAAAGGTAAATAACAATCACCTCGTCTGCAACACAATAGGGGAGATCTTGTTGCCACGCTACCAATCTAGCACATGGCCAAAGCCCCATGGTTATACAAGAGAGAGAAAATCCTAGCTGGATGATGTTCTCTTTAGAGCTCAGTTCTTTGTCTTTGTGCACAAAAGTTTATACATTTCAGACCCTACCTCCCAAAGATGTTCAGTAAGCAGTACACATGTCCTAGAAGTTCAAAATTCTTACCACCCCCAATTTTTTTTTTCAAGATAGTTCCTCTGGGGTGGGGAGTCTTGCACAAATTCTCTCCACCCAAAGAGGATGGGACTAACCAGGGCTGGGCCCCCTCTCTACTTGGGCCCCATGGAAAGTTATTCAGACAAACACATTGTAACACAGGTTCAGAAGAGAACCAGTTTATTCTTGATACAACAGGAAACAAAAAGTATCAGCCGAGGGCATTGTTAGGTAAATATCAGTATTTGTTAGACATACCCTTTTATATAGTGCTCTGCAACCTGTGACATGCTGAGAGTTCTAGTTTCACCACAGGTTACAGATCGTACATCCCTTTTACATGAATAGTTACAGGATCGCCACAGGTCAGGATCTCAGAATAAGGCCTTGTTCACACTGTGCTCAGTGATGTATGTTCAGCACCTACCCTGACAAAAGAGAGTCTTTTTGGCATCCACCAGTAGGTATCTTCTCTTTGCCCAGCTGCCACTCTTTTCTTTACAGCCTGATACTGGAAAACATTGTACACCACATGGCGACATATAAAACTGTAGGTACATATATCTATACAGTATATACATACATATTACATACATATATATGGCTTAGAGCATCCATATTACACTCTGATAGGATCGTAAAACTGGCAGCTGTGACTGGCACGCTTATGGGGGCACAATAGCTGGCTCTGTTAATGTGCACTTTTACTGGCACTGTTATTGGGACACTGTAACTGTCACTACTGCAGGTGTACTGGGATTGGTAAAGATATGAAGTATGTGAGATGGGATTTTTTTTATAAAGTCTCTTTTTGTGTCAAAATAGGTCATTTTCTCAAGACAAACCTAAACAACGTCATAGTTAAGCTCATTTAGCTCAACCAGTCAACCCGTTCAACACTCGAAGATCATCTTCAGCAACCTCAGTCACTCAAAGACTGAGCCTATAAACCTATAAAGTTTAAGGTCCTTTCCTCAAGAGAACCAGGAACCTACATAGAAACTACAACTCTGAAACACTGATGTCTACCAGTGGTTGGTTCTGGTTTAGCTGGTAACTTATTTTTAAGGCTCCTTAGGGGATTGGACATTGTCTTACATTATAGTCCCCTATAGGTAGCATTCTTTCTGGAGGAAAGCTTTATGGTATCCCTCAGCACTAATCACTTATATCGACCAACATTTTCACAAGCGTGGGTCAAGTTCAACCACTACCATAGAGTTCTACTGCTAATGACCTTGAAGACACAAGTCTTTTTAAGTTCAACGTCTAAAAAAGTTCTACTGTTAATGACCATGAAGTCACATGTTCAAGTTTAGCTACTCCAAAAATACAAAGTTACCTCAAGGGGAGTTAAGCTAATCATGGCAGACCTTGCACTCAATCAAACAGGGAATGTTCTACCCAATCATTGACATCTCGGATTGTCTAATGGGAGAAGGAACGTCCATAAAATGCTGATGAAAGTAAGCCAAGGTCACCTCCTTGAATTTTCAACTTGTAAGGTCTTCACCCGTTAGTCTTTGGACTCACAACTTTGTGGCATTCACATCCTAGTGATTACTGTAGGACATGGGCTAGGGTTTGAGGTATTGTCACCAACATTTTCATTCGTAACGGAACTCCAATTATTTTCTTTCACATAACTTGTAAATTTGTTTTTGACTTTTGTCATTCCAGACCTTAGAGTAATATTCCTTCGAACGTTTTGACCAGCTAGAAAGTACAAGATTGGGTCGAAGCAACTGTTGGCACTGGCTAGTGGCCTTGTGACTTTGTAGGCAATGTTGATAGCATTTAAAGTAAAACAGTCAAGGTCCAGCTTTCGAAAGTAATAATAAAGAGTCCGGTTCACATGAAAAGGTAAAAAACAAATGATAAAGACAAATAATACAATTATGATCATTTTAATCGACTTCTTCCTGGAATTTGAGGTCTGTGAAGAGGCTGCTGATGGCCTCAGAAGAGCTCGGGTCATCAATACGTAGCACACGATGATGATGACGAAAGGGACACAGAAGAGCAAGGCCAAATTCACCGAGCTGTATACCACAAATGTTTCGAACAAATCTGCACTTGAAGTGTCGTGGCAAATTGTGTTTTCCCCATTAATGCTGGTGGTCACAAAGTATAATACAGGAGACTGAAAAGAGGCTACTACCACCCACACTATGACCGATATAATCCGGGCATTTCGAACCTTGAGCCAACCGAGTGACTTCATTGGGTAACAGATGCCAAGGAACCGGTGGATACTGATGCAGAGCAGGAAGAAGATGCTACAGTACAAGTTGGTGTAAAACAAAAATTTAACAATCTTACACAATGCCACTCCAAACGGCCAGTTGTCACCTTGAGAGTAATAATATACCAGGAGCGGTAGTGAGATGATGTACAACATGTCTGAGATGGCCAAGTTGAACATGTAGGTGGTGGATGCATTCCAAGGTCTGATTCGGAAAAGAAAAATGTAAAGAGCCGAAACGTTTAGAATAAGGCCGACACAGAACACAATCCCATAAGACACTGGTAGTAGAATATATTTGAAATCCTCATCGAATTTACACTTGTACGTAGAATTATCTGTATTATCCATGGTTCACTCAAGTGGTTGCTTTTCTGGAATAGAAAAAAATAATATTTTTTAAGGATGTATTGTAATAGAACACATGTATAGTTCTCAAATAAGCAATGCCACAGTGCCACACAGTACCCAGATAAAAAGTGCATACACTTCTAAGACAATGTCACACTGTGCCCAGATAAATCGTGCATACAGTTCTAAGACAATGTCACACTGTTCCCGAGTAAATAATGCATACAGTTCTCAGATAGTGCCACACTGTGCCCAGATAAATAGTGCATACAGTTCTTAGATGGTGCCACACTGTGCTCAGATAAAAAAATGCATACACTTCTAAAACAATGTCACACTGTGCCCAGGTAAATTGTGCATACAGTTCTCAGATGGCATCACACTGTGCCTAGATAAATGGTGCATATAGTTCTCAGATGGTGCCACACTGTGCCTAGATAAATGGTGCATACAGTTCTCAGATGGTGCCACACTGTGCCTAAATATATAGTGTATACAGTTCTAAGATGGTGTCACACTGTGCCCAGATAGTGTATACAGTTCTCAGATAGCGTCACACTGTGCCCAGATAAATAATGCATTCACTTCTAAGACGATGTCATGCTGTGCCCAGATAAATAGTGCATATAGTTCTCAGACAGTGCCACATTGTGTCCTGATCAATAACACTTATAGTTCAGATATAGTGTCACACTGCATCTGGATACATAGTTCATACATAGTGTATACAGGTAAATACTGTTTACAGTTCTCAGATAGTGCCATACTGTGCTCACATAAATAGTGCATACAGTTCTCAGACAGTGCCATACTGTGCTCACATAAATAGTGCATACAGTTCTCAGACAGTGCCATACTGTGCTCACATAAATAGTGCATACAGTTCTCAGATAGTGCCACACTGTGCCCAGATAAATAGTGCATACAGTTCTCAGACAGTGCCATACTGTGATCACATAAATAGTGCATACAGTTCTCAGATAGTGCCATACTGTGCTCAGATAAATAGTGCATACAGTTCTCAGACAGTGCCATACTGTGCTCAGATAAATAGTGCATACAGTTCTCAGACAGTGCCATACTGTGCTCACATAAATAGTGCATACAGTTCTCAGACAGTGCCATACTGTGCTCAGATAAATAGTGCATACAGTTCTCAGACAGTGCCATACTGTGCTCAGATAAATAGTGCATACAGTTCTCAGACAGTGCCATACTGTGCTCAGATAAATAGTGCATACAGTTCTCAGACAGTGCCATACTGTGCTCACATAAATAGTGCATACAGTTCTCAGATAGTGCCATACTGTGCTCAGATAAATAGTGCATACAGTTCTCAGACAGTGCCATACTGTGCTCACATAAATAGTGCATACAGTTCTCAGACAGTGCCATACTGTGCTCAGATAAATAGTGCATACAGTTCTCAGACAGTGCCATACTGTGATCACATAAATAGTGCATACAGTTCTCAGATAGTGCCATACTGTGCTCACATAAATAGTGCATACGGTTCTCAGATAGTGCCATACTGTGCTCAGATAAATAGTGCATACAGTTCTCAGACAGTGCCATACTGTGCTCAGATAAATAGTGCATACAGTTCTCAGACAGTGCCATACTGTGCTCAGATAAATAGTGCATACAGTTCTCAGATAGTGCCATACTGTGATCACATAAATAGTGCATACAGTTCTCAGATAGTGCCATACTGTGCTCACATAAATAGTGCATACGGTTCTCAGATAGTGCCATACTGTGCTCAGATAAATAGTGCATACAGTTCTCAGACAGTGCCATACTGTGATCACATAAATAGTGCATACAGTTCTCAGATAGTGCCATACTGTGCTCACATAAATAGTGCATACGGTTCTCAGATAGTGCCATACTGTGCTCAGATAAATAGTGCATACAGTTCTCAGATAGTGCCATACTGTGCTCAGATAAATAGTGCATACAGTTCTCAGACAGTGCCATACTGTGTTCAGGTAAATAGTGCATACAGTTCTCAGACAGTGCCATACTGTGCTCAGATAAATAGTGCATACAGTTCTCAGACAGTGCCATACTGTGCTCAGATAAATAGTGCATACAGTTCTCAGACAGTGCCATACTGTGCTCAGATAAATAGTGCATACAGTTCTCAGACAGTGCCATACTGTGCTCAGATAAATAGTGCATACAGTTCTCAGACAGTGCCATACTGTGCTCACATAAATAGTGCATACAGTTCTCAGACAGTGCCATACTGTGCTCACATAAATAGTGCATACAGTTCTCAGATAGTGCCATACTGTGCTCAGATAAATAGTGCATACAGTTCTCAGACAGTGCCATACTGTGCTCACATAAATAGTGCATACAGTTCTCAGACAGTGCCATACTGTGCTCACATAAATAGTGCATACAGTTCTCAGACAGTGCCATACTGTGCTCAGATAAATAGTGCATACAGTTCTCAGACAGTGCCATACTGTGCTCAGATAAATAGTGCATACAGTTCTCAGACAGTGCCATACTGTGCTCAGATAAATAGTGCATACAGTTCTCAGGACAGTGCCATACTGTGCTCACATAAATAGTGCATACAGTTCTCAGACAGTGCCATACTGTGCTCACATAAATAGTGCATACAGTTCTCAGATAGTGCCATACTGTGCTCAGATAAATAGTGCATACAGTTCTCAGACAGTGCCATACTGTGCTCAGATAAATAGTGCATACAGTTCTCAGACAGTGCCATACTGTGCTCAGATAAATAGTGCATACAGTTCTCAGACAGTGCCATACTGTGCTCACATAAATAGTGCATACAGTTCTCAGATAGTGCCATACTGTGCTCAGATAAATAGTGCATACAGTTCTCAGACAGTGCCATACTGTGCTCACATAAATAGTGCATACAGTTCTCAGACAGTGCCATACTGTGCTCAGGTAAATAGTGCATACAGTTCTCAGACAGTGCCATACTGTGCTCACATAAATAGTGCATACAGTTCTCAGATAGTGCCATACTGTGTTCAGGTAAATAGTGCATACAGTTCTCAGACAGTGCCATACTGTGCTCAGATAAATAGTGCATACAGTTCTCAGACAGTGCCATACTGTGCTCAGATAAATAGTGCATACAGTTCTCAGACAGTGCCATACTGTGCTCAGATAAATAGTGCATACAGTTCTCAGACAGTGCCATACTGTGCTCACATAAATAGTGCATACAGTTCTCAGACAGTGCCATACTGTGCTCAGATAAATAGTGCATACAGTTCTCAGACAGTGCCATACTGTGCTCAGATAAATAGTGCATACAGTTCTCAGACAGTGCCATACTGTGCTCAGATAAATAGTGCATACAGTTCTCAGACAGTGCCATACTGTGCTCACATAAATAGTGCATACAGTTCTCAGACAGTGCCATACTGTGCTCAGATAAATAGTGCATACAGTTCTCAGACAGTGCCATACTGTGCTCACATAAATAGTGCATACAGTTCTCAGACAGTGCCATACTGTGATCACATAAATAGTGCATACAGTTCTCAGATAGTGCCATACTGTGCTCACATAAATAGTGCATACAGTTCTCAGATAGTGCCATACTGTGCTCAGATAAATAGTGCATACAGTTCTCAGACAGTGCCATACTGTGCTCACATAAATAGTGCATACAGTTCTCAGATAGTGCCATACTGTGATCACATAAATAGTGCATACAGTTCTCAGACAGTGCCATACTGTGCTCACATAAATAGTGCATACAGTTCTCAGATAGTGCCATACTGTGCTCACATAAATAGTGCATACAGTTCTCAGATAGTGCCATACTGTGCTCAGATAAATAGTGCATACAGTTCTCAGACAGTGCCATACTGTGTTCAGGTAAATAGTGCATACAGTTCTCAGACAGTGCCATACTGTGCTCACATAAATAGTGCATATAGTTCTCAGATAGTGCCATACTGTGTTCAGGTAAATAGTGCATACAGTTCTCAGACAGTGCCATACTGTGCTCACATAAATAGTGCATACAGTTCTCAGATAGTGCCATACTGTGCTCAGATAAATAGTGCATACAGTTCTCAGACAGTGCCATACTGTGCTCACATAAATAGTGCATATAGTTCTCAGATAGTGCCATACTGTGTTCAGGTAAATAGTGCATACAGTTCTCAGACAGTGCCATACTGTGCTCACATAAATAGTGCATACAGTTCTCAGATAGTGCCATACTGTGCTCACATAAATAGTGCATACAGTTCTCAGACAGTGCCATACTGTGCTCACATAAATAGTGCATACAGTTCTCAGACAGTGCCATACTGTGCTCAGATAAATAGTGCATATAGTTCTCAGACAGTGCCATACTGTGCTCAGATAAATAGTGCATACAGTTCTCAGACAGTGCCATACTGTGCTCAGATAAATAGTGCATACAGTTCTCAGATAGTGCCATACTGTGCTCACATAAATAGTGCATACAGTTCTCAGACAGTGCCATACTGTGCTCAGATAAATAGTGCATACAGTTCTCAGACAGTGCCATACTGTGCTCACATAAATAGTGCATACAGTTCTCAGACAGTGCCATACTGTGCTCACATAAATAGTGCATATAGTTCTCAGACAGTGCCACATTGTGTCCTGATCAATAACACTTATAGTTCAGAGATAGTGTCACACTGCATCTGGATACATAGTTCATACATAGTGTATACAGGTAAATACTGTATACAGTTCTCAGACAGTGCCATACTGTGCTCAGATAAATACTGTATACAGTTCTCAGACAGTGCCATACTGTGCTCAGATAAATAGTGCATACAGTTCTCAGACAGTGCCATACTGTGCTCAGATAAATAGTGCATACAGTTCTCAGACAGTGCCATACTGTGCTCAGATAAATAGTGCATACAGTTCTCAGACAGTGCCATACTGTGCTCAGATAAATAGTGCATACGGTTCTCAGATAGTGCCATACTGTGCTCAGATAAATAGTGCATACAGTTCTCAGACAGTGCCATACTGTGCTCAGATAAATAGTGCATACAGTTCTCAGACAGTGCCATACTGTGCTCACATAAATAGTGCATACAGTTCTCAGATAGTGCCATACTGTGCTCAGATAAATAGTGCATACAGTTCTCAGACAGTGCCATACTGTGCTCACATAAATAGTGCATACAGTTCTCAGACAGTGCCATACTGTGCTCACATAAATAGTGCATACAGTTCTCAGACAGTGCCATACTGTGCTCACATAAATAGTGCATACAGTTCTCAGACAGTGCCATACTGTGCTCAGATAAATAGTGCATACAGTTCTCAGATAGTGCCATACTGTGTTCAGGTAAATAGTGCATACAGTTCTCAGACAGTGCCATACTGTGCTCAGATAAATAGTGCATACAGTTCTCAGACAGTGCCATACTGTGCTCACATAAATAGTGCATACAGTTCTCAGACAGTGCCATACTGTGCTCACATAAATAGTGCATACAGTTCTCAGACAGTGCCATACTGTGCTCACATAAATAGTGCATACAGTTCTCAGACAGTGCCATACTGTGCTCACATAAATAGTGCATACAGTTCTCAGACAGTGCCATACTGTGCTCAGATAAATAGTGCATACAGTTCTCAGATAGTGCCATACTGTGTTCAGGTAAATAGTGCATACAGTTCTCAGACAGTGCCATACTGTGCTCAGATAAATAGTGCATACAGTTCTCAGACAGTGCCATACTGTGCTCACATAAATAGTGCATACAGTTCTCAGACAGTGCCATACTGTGCTCACATAAATAGTGCATACAGTTCTCAGACAGTGCCATACTGTGCTCACATAAATAGTGCATACAGTTCTCAGACAGTGCCATACTGTGCTCAGATAAATAGTGCATACAGTTCTCAGACAGTGCCATACTGTGCTCAGATAAATAGTGCATACAGTTCTCAGATAGTGCCATACTGTGTTCAGGTAAATAGTGCATACAGTTCTCAGATAGTGCCATACTGTGCTCAGATAAATAGTGCATACAGTTCTCAGATAGTGCCATACTGTGCTCAGATAAATAGTGCATATAGTTCTCAGACAGTGCCATACTGTGCTCAGATAAATAGTGCATACAGTTCTCAGACAGTGCCATACTGTGCTCAGATAAATAGTGCATATAGTTCTCAGACAGTGCCATACTGTGCTCAGATAAATAGTGCATATAGTTCTCAGACAGTGCCACATTGTGTCCTGATCAATAACACTCATAGTTCAGAGATAGTGTCACACTGCATCTGGATACATAGTTCATACATAGTGTATACAGATAAATAGTACATACAGTTCTCAGATAGTGCCACATTGTGCCCAGATACATAATGCACACAAAACTTAGATAATGTCGTCTTGGAGCATTGGGGTCTTGGGTTCGTGTCTGGCCAGGGCAGCATCTACATATTGTCTCCTTGTACCTCAGCTTCCTCCAAAAACATCTTAATTGGCGTCTTATTATTTTCCCTTGTGTGGTAAGACAAGGTGAGTAATATATTCTGCCCGCCATCTTCAACACATTTAAGGCTAAGAAACATGTAACTTGCATCCTCCAAGATGAACCCAACAAAAATGACCTATAAATTGTCCGAACGGTCAGCACTCCCATAGCGATCAATAGGTCACTGGGACAAACACTGCACCAAAAGGTACAAAAAAGTAACGAGATTTTACTGATATTTACTAGCAGCCCAACAAAAAAGGTAAAACTGGCTCCTGGCGGGGGCCAAACTGTGGTCCTTAGTGCAATGAAATTCAATTAATCCAGTATCTGATAATCCGAAAATCTGGCACTTGTTCCTGCATTAACCCCTTTCCCCCAGGATCCATTCTTGATCTTGCATGTACGGATCAAACAACTACATTTTCTTAGTTTTTTATTTAAAAAAAAAATTTATGACAAATTGGACTTTCTTTTTTTTTTTTTTTATGTAAACCCCCTGGCACCATAAACAATTTTCATTTCTTCCTCCCTGTATTCCAAAAGCCATAACTTCAATAAGCTCCTGAGCTCCCTCTAGTGGTGACTGTATAAAGCACATACAGTAAGCCCCTGAGCTCTCATAGTGGTGACTGTATAAATCACATGCAGTAAGCTCCTGAGCTCCCTCTAGTGGTGCCTATATAAATTATATGCATTAAGCTCAGGAGCCCCTTCTAGTGGTGGCTGTATAAATCACATGTAGTAAGCTCCTGAGCTCCTTGTAGTGGTGGCTGTATAAATCACATGCAGTAAGCTCCTGAGCTCCCTCTAGTGGTGGCTGTATAAATCACATGCAGTAAGCCCCTGAGCTCACTATAGTGGTGGCTGTATAAATTACATGCAGTAAGCCCCTGAGCTCTAATAGTGGTGACTGTATACATTACATGCAGTAAGCCCCTGAGCTCCCTCTAGTGGTGCCTATATAAATTATATGCATTAAGCTCAGGAGCCCCTTCTAGTTGTGGCTGTATACATCACATACAGTAAGCTCCTGAGCTTCTCTAGTGGTGACTGTATAAATCACATTTAGTAAGCTCCTGAGCTCCCTCTAGTGGTGGCTGTATAAATCACATGTAGTAAGCTCCTGAGCTCCTTGTAGTGGTGGCTGTATAAATCACTTACATTAAGCTCCTGAGCTCCCTCTAGTGGTGGCTGTATAAATCACATGCAGTAAGCTCCTGAGCTCACTATAGTGGTGGCTGTATAAATTACATGCAGAAAGCTCCTGAGCTGTCATAGTGGTGGCTGTATAAATCACATTCAGTAAGCCCCTGAGCTCCCTCTAGTGGTGGCTGTATAAATCACATGCATTAAGCTCAGAAGCCCCATCTAGTGGTGGCTGTATACATCACATAAATTAAGCTCCTGAGCTCCTTCTAGTGGTGACTGTATAAATCACATGCAGTAAACTCCTGAGCTCCCTCTCCTGGTGGCTGTATACATCACATAAATTAAGCTCCTGAGCTCCTTCTAGTGGTGACTGTATAAATCACATGCAGCAAACTCCTGAGCTCCCTCTAGTGGTGACTGTATAAATCACATGCAGTAAACTCCTGAGCTCCCTCTAGTGGTAACTGTATAAATCGCAAGCAGTGAGCTCCTGAGCTCCCTCTAGTCGTGGCTGTATATATCTGTATGCAGTAAGCTCCTGAGCTCCCTCTAGTGGTGACTGTATAAATCACAAGCAGTGAGCTCCTGAGCTCCCTCTAGTCGTGGCTGTATATATCTGTATGCAGTAAGCTCCTGAGCTCCCTCTAGTGGTGACTGTATAAATCACATGCAGTAAACTCCTGAGCTCCCTCTAGTGGTGGCTGTATATATCTGTATGCAGTAAGCTCCTGAGCTCCCTCTAGTGGTGGCTGTATAAATCACATGCAGTAAACTCCTGGGCCCCCTCTAGTGGTGACTGTATAAATCACATGCAGTAAGCTCCTGAGCTCCCTCTCCTGGTGGCTGTAGTAATGACTGCTTAGGACTGTATTACACCAACAGACAGTGATTGGTCAGATGGTCATTTACACACACAGATCTTTTGTTAGACATTCCAACTATTGGTCTGTTTGGATATAGATTGGTTAGATAATCTGTGGGTGTAATATTGCCCTAAAGTTAAATAAATAAATAAAAAAAAGCTTTTCACAGAAAACAGAGCTATTATTGCAGGAAATATTTTCCCACCGATATCTCTGCTCAGTTTCTGGTGACTCTATGACCTCCTTATCAGATCTCACCATCCATGTAGATAACAGATGAACTCGGTGACTGAACGCGCCCTGTGCTGTCACAAGCATAGAACCAATCCTAGTAATCTGAGACCTTCATTAATAGGGCTCCTCAAAACTGTACAAGGGAAAAACTGGACACCGCTCTCTCCATATGGATACATAGTTTACAGTATTATTCTAACCATACAAAAAAATAACAAAGGAAAAACATAGGGTACTGTCCCTTTAACTCTTAAAGGGCATGTCTTCTTTTCTTTAACTTGCCATTTTTAGTTAAAATGTCCATAATTAGAGGGAAAATGAAGCAAAGCCAGCCCTTCAATGAATGGACTTCCTCCAGATGGACTGTATTTTACTAGATGTGACATTCAGTACCTGCTCCACGTATGTGAACTGTTTTATTGTCCTCAAGCCCCAAAAACAGAGGCAAACCCAGGAAACGTCAGCTATAAATGGAGTCCTGAGGTGTCTCCAGGGTCAAGACTTCCTCTCAGTTTGTATCTGATAATTGCTCCCGTTTCCTGTTTTTAGTCTGAAGATCAGTTATTATAAATTGTTTCTACCTGCCGCCTGTCTGGAAATGACCGATTTTATATGTGTGTGTGTGTGGGGGGGGGGGGGGGGGGGGGGGGGGCGCTTTACTGACATTTCATCAACTGCTGCTTACTTATAAGAAAGAATGTGGGAGTGGGCGGTGCAAATTCCCTGTATAAGCCCCACCCTTATATCAGGCCACACCCCCATGCTTTTGATTTTCCCATGAGTGTTAGTTGCCCCACAGTAGGTTCACATAAGTCACAGCCATGGTGCCTCACAACATTAACCTCCATAGCATCCTTATAATGCCACAGTGCCTCCATAACAGTGACATCCACAGTGCCCCCATAACAGTGACATCTACAGTGCCCCCAATAACAGTGACATCCACAGTGTCCCCCATATGAGTGACAACCACAGTGCCCCATAACAGTGACATCTACAGTGCCCCCCATATGATTGACAACCACAGTGCCCCATACCAGTGACATCCGCAGTGCCCCCATAACAGTGACATCCACAGTGCCCCCATAACAGTGACATCCACAGTGCCCCCATAACAGTGATATCCACCGAGCCCCCATAACAGTGACATCCACAGTGCCCCCATAACAGTGACATCCACAGTGCTCCCATAACAGTGACATCCACAGTGCCCCCATAACAGTGACATCCACAGTGCCCCCATAACAGTGATATCCACCGAGCCCCCATAACAGTGACATCCACAGTGCCCCCAATAACAGTGACATCCACAGTGCCCCCATAACAGTGACATCCACAGTGCCCCCATAACAGTGACATCCACAGTGCCCCTATAACAGTGACATCCACAGTGCCCCCATAACAGTGACATCCACAGTGCCCCCATAACAGTGACATCCACAGTGCCCCCATAACAGTGACATCCACAGTGCCCCCATAACAGTGACATCCACAGTGCCCCATAACAGTGACATCCACAGTGCCCCCATAACAGTGATATCCACCGAGCCCCCATAACAGTGACATCCACAGTGTCCCCATAACAGTGACATCCACAGTGCCCCCATAACAGTGACATCCACTGTGCCCCCATAACAGTGACATCCACAGTGCCCCCATAACAGTGACATCCACAGTGCCCCCATAACAGTGACATCCACAGTGCCCCCATAACAGTGACATCCACAGTGCCCCCATAACAGTGACATCCACAGTGCCCCCCATAACAGTGACATCCACAGTGCCCCCATAACAGTGACATCCACAGTGCCCCCATAACAGTGACATCCACAGTGTCCCCATAATAGTGACATCCACAGTGCCCCATAACAGTGACACCCACAGTGCCCCCATAACAGTGACATCCACAGTGCCCCCCATAACAGTGACATCCACAGTGCCCCCATAACAATCACATTCACCATATCACATACCAGTGCCCTGCATTTGTGTTAGTTGAAATTGATCAGGACAGATTTTTCGCCTCTGAATGCCCTTATTCACTGACATCAAGCAGTGATCTTGACAATGGCGAGGAACTGGAACACAATGTTTTTTTTTGTATAGAACTGTGCCTCACTTTTCATTGTCTGTATATTTATGCAGGACTGATGGGGGCGACCCCTGCCGCGCAGCCATATAGCGATGTTCCAGAAGGTTTGTCATGGGCTCGGAATGCCATGTGCTGGCAGAGGGATTGCCGAAACCCGCGCCGGACAGTACACGACTCCATGCCGCCACTTTCTGAAATTCACATGAAACTTTATAGCCGGATAATCGCCCCGGGGTCACATCTGCTCCTCCGCACACAAATAATTAAGCTGTTTATTTTACCCATATTTACAAAGGAGAACGACTTGTGTTGACCGTGTGTGATAAACCGCCTCGTGATCCCGGACGCGCCCCACTTTACGACGCTTATCTCTAGAAAGCTAATATATGTTTGAGACACCTACACAGCCTGTGATCAGACTCCGGCTCGGTGGTGTCACGGTTCCCCCATACCAATTACGCATTTCATTTCTTTCGTCCCAATACTTTAAACTGGTGGAAACCATCAGCAAGCTGCTGAGGACGGATGTTGGGAGACAGACTGGGACAGATTCTGGTGAATCCCAACAACTTTCCAAATGTGTATAGTCAAAATTAGGGACCTTTCTATAGTACAATTATGCGCAGCCCCATTAACCCCTTAATACCCCCCCCCCCGTATGAATACACAGCACAAACATATATATATCGATTAGATTATCCGCATGGTTTTGTTTCTAGAGCCAGGACATAAAGAAAGAATCCACCAACATCATGAAGCCTGCTTGCTGATGGTTTCCATGTCCGAAACTGACCAAAATCTCTAGGGTTGTTGTTTAGATTACACAGATTTCATTAGGATTCCCAGTTATGTTGATGTACGCTGGAGTCAACTAGACTATGGTGACAGTCAGCAATGGAGGGAGAAGCGGGCAGTGAGGTGGTGGGCCTATGTGACAAACACAAGAGAACGGCGGTGTAAACCCCATAAATTATTAATCATGTGACACTGATACCGGCCTCGTAAAGTGAGATCACAATCTAGCGAGACTGTCCTTGATCCGAGCTGCAGACCGGACTCTGACTGCAGTTATGCAAGTTATTCGGCTTGTAAATGCCACGAGGAGCCGGTGCCAGTCTGTTTTTATTTTCTGATTGTAGTTTTTTTAAAACTTGTTAAAAAAAAATTTTTTGGGGTGTATGCGCTTGATGTTGGGGGGTACACTTTCTTGCCTGAGCAGCAAAACTGTATTTAGAGATTTGCCTTACAGCAACCACTTGGGCCAAAAAATTCTGCAGTCTGAAGAGAACTCATTGACTTTAATGGGAGAGTGTTGTGGGCATGCTCTGTGATCTCTGCATAGGTCATCCTGCAGGGAGGAGAACTAGATAAGATGTAACCTCGCCTATTGTGAATGGTGGATCCCGTGTTATCTATCGATAGATGTTGCCTGTCATTGGAATTCTGCCTGTGATGATAATGAGAAGACTGCTAAGAAGTGATTTTTACAGAACAGGAAGTCTCGACAAATTATTAGGTTTAGTGGCCATGGTGAAAATTACAGAATTTCATGATTAAAATTTTTTAAATATAATGAGGATATTTTTTAAAAAAATTCTAAAAAGGAATATGTTTAACCTAATAGAACAGTACTATCCTTGTCCATAATGCGGACAACAAGAGTTCTATTTTTTTGCGGAAAGGAAATACGAATATACGGAAATGGAATGCACACGGAACGGACACGAATAGAAAATACGTTCGTGTGCATGAGCCCTAACTCATCAATGCTCTACTCCAAAAAACCTTTAAGCCTAACCCTATATAAAAAAAAACAGCAGCAAATATAAATAAATAACCCTGACCCACACAAACCCCAAACAAGAAAAAAAATAAAAATGAAAAGAAACAAAATATGTAAGAAACTCCTGACCCAGGGCAACAAAAAACATCAATGTACAACAACAATCCAACAAAAAAACTACACAAACTCTGATCCATACCCACTCAACCCAATAAAAAGTAAAAACACACACAAAAAATTACAGAACGAAGCCAACTACAAAATCTGTTCCTCATGCCATCAACCCAATAAAAGCAAAAACATAGAAAGGTAATGCTTACCCTACAAGAAAAAAAAGTCAACAATACAAAATCCATACCCTATCTGCATATAAAACAGTATAAATAAAAAAATAAAATCTGAAGGCAACACAAAAAGCAAATAAAATACAAAATCCAATTTGAGGAAAGATACGTACGTGGTTAAGAGAAGTAATGACATCAGCACCAACCAAAAGACAAGACCAAAAAATTTGTTTTCAAGATGAGTGATGCGATTCATCGTGAGAGCTAAAAATTTCAAAGACATCTTGAAAAGACCATGGAGGAAATGTCCCAATCAGTAGGGTTACATACAGGTCATAATTCGTGTCTGCTGAAGTTCTGACTGTCCCGGCACAAGGTTGTCCTTATAAGGGTTGAGAATTCTGTGAGACACCACACGTTCCCACAGGACACAGCGATGGAAGTGACTTCAGAGGCCACTTGGGTGCAGGAAACATGACTGGGTGGGTTTTTTGGACAAGGCAGACACTTTAGGAGCCAGCTTGACTTTTTTGGTCACCAGCCAAGAATTGCCATATAAACTGACCGTAAAATAACCCAAAATGTTTCATGTATTGGTGACCAGGTCTGAATTGTCCATGCCCTAGTAGTGCCCAGATGTGGGACTAAGGTATTCTAGTATATAGATGCCACATGGGAAGCGAAGGGGCCTATCAGGAGGCCAAAGTGATGGTCAAATCCAAAAAGATGGTGTAGTCTTCAGCGGGACTTTCCTTCTCCACTAGCTCCACCTCTTTGGTGTGATCTGCTTGTACATTATTATAGGCTGTATGACGGCCACTTGACTTATCACCTGGGTGACCACCATTTAGTCCATGTAGAGTTTAAAGGAATGCTGTACGGCAGACCGCCTCTCTGGCCTTCACAGACTTGTTTTTGCTCCTCCCAGTGAGCAATTAAGGGATTATCCCATGAAAGTCCCATACAAAGGACCACTTGACCCCCAGTGATCCTGACGATGAAGAGTCCCCAAGTCACCTCTCTGAACGGAGCACTAGTGTACACAGTTGGTCCACCGCTCTATTTACTTCTATGGGACTGATGGAGGAGCACCGTCTAGGCACAGGATGCAGAGGGAGCTGTCCATCCAGGAATTTGATGCATCAGGAGAAGAGACCAGTATTATTCATGGTGCATACTACAAGTGGGGGGCCCAGGGACCCCAAGTTACACCCAGCATCAGTTGCAAATGTGTTTACATTGCTTCCATTGACAGTGTTTAGTGAGCTCCACCTAGTGGCGGGTGTAGGCAGCCAAACTTCTTTATTACAAAGGACCCGTCAGCACTATCAACCTTATTAGACCTGCCTTATCACCTGGTAGGGTTGATCCTGGGGCACAGAAGCCCTCACTGGCAAAAAATATATATATATTTTTTTTTAGGGAATGCTTGATCATCTTGATCAGCAGGATTAACCCACTCTTGGGGTCGATCCTGCTGACATGTGCTCTCAAGTTACCTTGCTGTTGTTGAGGGGCACTGACATCACTTTGTGGGTCAGCGTGCTGGGAGGGCACTGTTTTTGAGGGCACTCACTGGCACTGTTATTGGAAGCACTTGATATGTTACTAGGGGGTGTGGCCTGTTTTTAAGGAGCAGGGTATACTGGGAAAAAAAAACAACAGGGCACAAAGGGGTGACCTGAGTACAGAGGGCTTGGTCGGACTTGGCCTCCGCCAGTTTACGTGGCGCTGTCTTATTGACACTCGCCGTCCGGGTTCTTCCTACAAGTCGTTCTCCTGTTTACACTGCTGACAAGTGATCCATCACCAGCACGGAAAACTGTACAAAAGACGCAGCAGATTGGGCGGCCATTAGTAATCAACGTCGTAGGAGAGGATTAAGCGTGCGGTTTTATGACGCTGCTGAGGGCACATGACTCGCGATAAGAGCGGCCGCCACCGAGAACACAAGGATTGTCCATGATGAAAAAAAAGAATTGCTCATAAATAGTGTTGAGCGAACTTCTGTTTTAAGTTCGGCGTCTAAAGTTCGGCTTCCGATTAGCGGAGAATCCCGATATGGATTCCGAATTCCGTTGTGGTCCGTGGTAGCGGAATCAATAATCGGCCATTATTGATTCCGCTACCACGGACCACAACGGTATTCGGAATCCATATCGGGATTCTCCGCTAACCGGAAGCCGAACTTTAGACGCCGAACTTAAAACAGAAGTTCGCTCAACACTAGTCATAAAGAATCTTTTACGATCACAAACCTTCATACAGACGTCAAGTCCTAATTTGAAGGAACCACCCAGATGGTGTGGCGAAAAAGTAGTCACACTCCAGACAATGCAGCTGAGGATACTTTCACACTAGCGTTAATATTTTCCAGTATTGATATCCGCCATAGGGTCTCAATACCGGAAAAAAACGCTTCCGTTTTGTCCCTATTCATTGTCAATGGGGAGAAAACGTAACTGAACAGAACGGAGCGCTCCAAAATGCATTCCGTTCCGTTCTCATACCGGAGAGCAGCAGCATGCTGCGGTTTGCTTTCCGTCCTGGGATGCGGAGCAAGATGACACAATAGAAAATGGATCCATCCCCCATTGACTGTCACTGGAATTAATGACGGATCCGTCTTGGCCATGTTAAAGATAATACTCTGTGAGCTAACAGCCTCCAGACTGATACATTGTAGCAAACCTGCAGAGAGATCTGTGCAGCTGCTGCTGATGGGTTCAGGCTACTTTCACACTGGCGTGTTTACTGGCGGGGTTCAGCAAAAACTCTTCCGTTACTGATAATACAACCGTTCATAACTGATGCAGACAGTGTATTATCAGTAACGGAAGCGTTTTTGCTGAACCCTGCCGGATCCAGTAAACACGCTAGTGTGAAAGTAGCCTGAACCCATCAGCAGCAGCTGCACAGATCTCTCTGCAGGTTTGCTACAATGTATCAGTCTGGAGGCTGTTAGCTCACAGAGCATTGTCTGGACTGGATACAATTGTATCCACTTCTCAGCTGAGAGCAGGACGAGCTGTGGACAGGTTTAAAGCATCTGAAAGGAAGCAAGAGTACACTGACAGCAAGCAGAGATCCTGATTTTTTTTTATATTAAACAAGTGTCAACATTAGAGAGGCTTTCAAAGACTAGAAAATTGATGGCCTGTCCTTAGGATAAATGTCTGATCTGGAAAGGTTTGACTCGATGCACCGCTGAGCGACATTATGAAGGGGGAGCGGTGTTTAGCGCTTGCTGTGCCTCCTTCCACTTTAGGGCACTTTCACACTAGCGTTAAAGTTTTCCGGTATTGAATTCCGTCCTAGGGGCTCAATATCATAAAATGCATCAGTTTGATCCTAATTCATTCTGAATGGAAAGCAATCCGTTCAATATGCATCAGGATGTCTTCCGTTCCGTCCCTTTCACGGTATTTGTCCGGAGAAAATACTGCAGCATGCTACGGTATTTTCTCCGGCTAAAATTCCGGAACACTTGCCGGAATGCCGGATCCGGCATTAATTTCTATTCAAATGTATTAGTAAAATCTCCGCATTGACGGATCCGGTCTTCCGGTCTGCGCATGGGCAGACCTATAAAAATGTGAAAAAAATAAATCAGTTTTTCTGGATGACACCGGAGAGACGGATCCGGCATTTCAATGCATTTGTCAGACTGATCCGGACCCGTAAACAAATGATATCCGTTTGCATGATATCCGGTAACGGAACTGCCTGCCGGAATCCAACAACGCTAGTGTGAAAGGGGCCTTACCAAGTGAATATTTGTACATTTGTTAGTGTTTGCACTTGGTACCATAGATCAGTCCATCAATTCAAATGGGACTAAGCTGCAGTACCAGACACAACCATGGTAAGGCGCCGTACCTGGTAAAAGTAAGGCCTCTTTCACACTTGCGTTGTCCGGATCCGGCGTGTACTCCATTTGCCGGAATTACACGCCGGATCCGGAAAAACGCAAGTGAACTGAAAGCATTTGAAGACGGATTCGTCTTCAAAATGCTTTCAGTGTTACTATGGCAGCCAGGACGCTATTAAAGTCCTGGTTGCCATAGTAGTAGTAGGGAGCGGGGGAGCGGTATACTTACAGTCCGTGCGGCTCCCGGGGCGCCCCAGAGTGACGTCAGAGCGCCCCATGCTCATGGATGACGTTTCCGTGCGATCACATGATCCATGCGCGTGGGGCGCCCTGACGTCACTCTGGAGCGCCCCGGGAGCCGCACGGACGGTAAGTATACTGCTCCCCCACTCCCCACTACACTTTACCATGGCTGCCAGGACTTTAGCGTCCCGGCAGCCATGGTAACCATTCAGAAAAAGCTAAACGTCGGATCCGGCAATCCGCCGAAACGACGTTTAGCTTAAGGCCGGATCCGGATCAATGCCTTTCAATGGGCATTAATTCCGGATCCGGCCTTGCGGCAAGTCTTCAGGATTTTTGGCCGGAGCAAAAAGCGCAGCATGCTGCGGTATTTTCTCCGGCCAAAAAACGTTCCGTTCCGGAACTGAAGACATCCTGATGCATCCTGAACGGATTTCTCTCCATTCAGAATGCATTAGGATAAAACTGATCAGGATTCTTCCGGCATAGAGCCCCGACGACGGAACTCTATGCCGGAAGAAAAGAACGCAGGTGTGAAAGAGCCCTAAGCCATCAATATTCTAGTCCCATAAAGCTCTTTAACTACACTCAGGGCCGGCCTTTGGGGTGTGCGAGCTGTGCGGTCGCACAGGGCGCCATGGCAACAGGGGCGCCCGGCGGCCGACACAGCTCGCAGTCGGTCTCTTACAGCAGGCCGGCCTGAGATTGTGTGAGGCGAGCCTGGCAAGCTGAGCCGCTGCAGCTGCCAGGTCAGGCTCCGGAGCGTGGAGGAGGAGCTTAGCGGCGCAGGCGCAGCGTCCAAGTGCTGCGCCTTCACAGAGAGCCGCGGAAGGATCCGCTCAATGTGTGAGGGCGGCGGCCGGTGCTCAGCAGACAGGGAGGGAGCAGAAGACTTCAAATAGTGAGGACCTGCTCTTATAGGTTTTTATTTAGTTTTTTTTAAACCAAATATCTTTCATTAAATGGGGGCAGGGTCTAATTAAGGGGGGCAGGGGACTGGATATGGGTGACACTGGGTATGATTAAGGGGGCAGGGTCTAATTGAGGGGGCAGGAGACTGGCTATGGGTGACACTGGGTATGATTAATAAGGGCAGGGGACTGGCTATGGGTGACACTGGGTATGATTGTACTTGTTTGCACTTAAATTATCTGTAATAAAAAAAAACTGTTTGTTCGAAAGATTGTTTTCCTCTTTGTGTGTGTTTAGGTGAACCGGGGGGGGGGCACAAGATTAGCTTGCACAGGTCGCCTGAACACCTAAGGCCAGCCCTGACTACACTGAACAAAAGTATAAACGCAACACTTTTGGTTTTGCTCCCATTTTGCATGAGCTGAACTCAAAGATCTGAAACATTTTCTACATACACAGACGACCCATTACTCTCATATATTGTTCACAAATCTGTGTTAGTGAGCACTTCTCCTTTGCCGAGATAATCCATCCCACCTCACAGGTGTGGCATATCAAGGTGCTGATTAGACAGCATGAATATTGCACAGGTGTGCCTTAGACTGCCCACAATAAAAGGCCACTCTGAAATGTGCACAGTTTTGCCTTACGGGGGGGGTCGGAAAACCAGTCAGTATCTGGTGTGGTCACCATTTTCCTCACATCTCCGTGGCATACAGTTGATCAGGTTGTTGATTGTGGCCTGTGGAATGTTGGTCCACTCCTCTTCCTCTGTGCGAAGTTGCAGAATATTGGCAGGAACTGGAACACGCTGTCGTATACGTCGATCCAGAGCATCCCACACATGCTCAGTGGGTGACCTGTCTGGTGAGTATGCTGCCATGCAAGAACTGGGATGTTTTCAGCTTCCAGGAATTGTGTACAGATCCTTGCAATATGGGGCCGTGCATTATCCTGCCGCAACATGAGGCGATGGTCGTGGATGAATGGCACAACAATGGGCCTCAGGATCTCGTCACGGTATCTCTGTGCATTCAAAATGCCATCAATAAAACGCACCTGTGTTCATTGTCCATAACATACGTCTGCCCATACCATAACCCCACCGCCACCATGGGCCACTCCATCCACAACGTTGACGTCAACAAACCGCTTACCCACAACGCCACACACGCTGTCTGCCATCTGCCCTGAACAGTGAAAACCGGGACTCATCCGTGAACAGAACGCCTCTCCAACGTGTCAGACGCCATTGAATGTGAGCATTTGCCCACTCAAGTCGGTTACGATGACGAACTGCAGTCAGGTCCGGACCCCGATGAGGAGGACGAGCTGCAGATGAGCTTCCCTGAGACGGTTTCTGACAATTATTTGGTTATGCAAACCGATTGTTGCTGCAGCTGTCCGGGTGGCCGGTCTCAGACGATCATGGAGGTGAACATGCTGGATGTGGAGGTCCTGGGCTGGTGTGGTTACACGTGGTCTGCGGTTGTGCGGCCGGTTGGATGCACTGCCAAATTCTCTGAAACACCTTTGGAGACGGCTTATGGTAGAGAAATGAACATTCATTGCACAAGCAACAGCTCTGGTAGACATTCCTGCAGTCAGCATGCCAACTGCACGCTCCCTCAAACGTTGTGATATCTGTGGCATTGTGCTGTGTGATCAAACTGCACATTTCAGAGTGGCCTTTTATTGTGGGCAGTCTAAGGCAAACCTGTGCAATATTCATGCTGTCTAATCAGCACCTTGATATGCCACACCTGTGAGGTAGGATGGATTATCTCGGCTAAGGAGAAGTTCTCACTAACAGAGACTTAGACAGATTTGGGAACAATATTTGAGAGTAATGGGTGTTTTGTGTCTGTAGAAAATGACTGAGATCTTTGAGTTCAGCTCATGCAAAATGGGAGCAAAACCGAAAGGGTTGCGTTTATATTTTTGCTCAGTGTAGTTCTGCAGGGACCTTAGGGCAAAAATTCCTGGTTACAATTCTTGACCAACAACCAGTAAGACTTGAGCAACCAGTCCGACCTTAGTAACATCACATTACTGATCAGCCTCTTGACATAAGAGCATTTTTCATTGTTCCATTCACAGAAAAAGACTTAATGATCGTGCAACCACTCAACAACAAGAGGAGCTTATCACCACGAGAAGGACATGTAAAACACATTATTTGCGTTGCATAACTAGCAGTACATGGTTATTACACTGTGACTTTATAACATATATATATGACATTATTATCTGTATTATACTCCAGAGCTGCACTCACTATTCTGCTGGTGCAGTCACTGTGTACATACATTACTTATCCTGTACTGATCCTGAGTTACATCCTGTATTATACTCCAGAGCTGCACTCACTATTCTGCTGGTGCAGTCACTGTGTACATACATTACTTATCCTGTACTAATCCTGAGTTACATCCTGTATTATACTCCAGAGCTGCACTCACTATTCTGCTGGTGTAGTCACTGTGTACATACATTACTTATCCTGTACTAATCCTGAGTTACATCCTGTATTATACTCCAGAGCTGCACTCACTATTCTGCTGGTGCAGTCACTGTGTACATACATTACTTATCCTGTACTGATCCTGAGTTACATCCTGTATTATACTCCAGAGCTGCACTCACTATTCTGCTGGTGTAGTCACTGCGTACATACATTACATTACTTATCCTGTACTAATCCTGAGTTACATCCTGTATTATACTCCAGAGCTGCACTCACTATTCTGCTGGTGCAGTCACTGTGTACATACATTACTTATCCTGTACTAATCCTGAGTTACATCCTGTATTATACTCCAGAGCTGCACTCACTATTCTGCTGGTGTAGTCACTGTGTACATACATTACATTACTTATCCTGTACTAATCCTGAGTTACATCCTGTATTATACTCCAGAGCTGCACTCACTATTCTGCTGGTGCAGTCACTGTGTACATACATTACATTACTTATCCTGTACTGATCCTCAGTTACATCCTGCATTATACTCCAGAGCTGCACTCACTATTCTGCTGGTGCAGTCACTGTGTACATTACATTACATCACTTATCCTGTACTGATCCTGAGTTACATCCTGTATTATACTCCAGAGCTGCACTCACTATTCTGCTGGTGCAGTCACTGTGTACATACATTACATTACTTATCCTGTACTGATCCTGAGTTACATTCTGTATTATACTCCAGAGCTGCACTCACTATTCTGCTGGTGCAGTCACTGTGTACATACATTACTTATCCTGTACTGATCCTGAGTTACATCCTGTATTATACTCCAGAGCTGCACTCACTATTCTGCTGGTGGAGTCACTGTGTACATACATTACATTACTTATCCTGTACTGATCCTGAGTTACATCCTGTATTATACTCCAGAGCTGCACTCACTATTCTGCTGGTGCAGTCACTGTGTACATACATTACATTACTTATCCTGTACTGACCCTGAGTTACATCCTGTATTATACTCCAGAGCTGCACTCACTATTCTGCTGGTGCAGTCACTGTGTACATACATTACATTACTTATCCTGTACTGATCCTCAGTTACATCCTGTATTATACTCCAGAGCTGCACTCACTATTCTGCTGGTGGAGTCACTGTGTACATACATTACATTACTTATCCTGTACTGATCCTCAGTTACATCCTGCATTATGCTCCCCATCCCATTAGGGGTACAGTATGGGTGTTTTATTATGTGTATGTAGTGCCGCCCTGGGTCACACTACTGCTGTAAGTAAACAGTATATAATACCGTGTATACAGCAGAGTATACACAAGCTCTTACTACACCTAGCAACAATACATAAACACTGATCAATGTGCCTCAGAGCAAACTTACCAGAGATCCCCGCAGCCCGAGCAACGTCTTATTATGTGTCCAAACCAGAAAAACCTACGTGTACGTCCTCCCTGCAGATGATTTATGATACAGCGTATCTGTCATTTTATAACATTTTTGACATGTCAGAAGTTTTTAGTCCAGGTGCTAAGACCCCACTAGTGGATAAATCAGATAGATAGATATCTTTCTGCTGGGGGGGGGGGGGGGGGGGGCACAGAATTGGGATTATAAATAGTGAAAACATTTCTTTACAATTAGTTACATTGTCAGATTGTATAAAATGGAGAAGTAACAGGAAGATCGAGGTATTTTAGGTAAAGTCTTTTCATAACTACAAGAACAAATGTCCTCACAATGTGATCTGAAAGGAGAAGAGAAAGTGACATCTGATCTCCATTCTCCAGTTACTGGATGGAAGAATTGTGTGGGTCACAAGAACTGCGGCTGATGAGCTTAGAAAGTTCCTGGATGAATAGAACAGATCGATGAGAAGTAGAAACATGCGGAAACGGCGGAAATAAGCAACGTAATGTTCAGGTGAATTCCCTCGGGTTATATGAAGATTCACTGCGACCGGCAGGTGACATCCTGTGTGTGAAGGAAATATAAGAGATAGATAGATAGATAGATAGATAGAGAGATAGATAGATATGAGATAGATAGATAGATAGATAGATAGATAGATAGATAGGAGATAGATAATGAGATAGATAATAGATAGATAGATAGAGAGATAGATAGATATGAGATAGATAGATAGATAGATAGATAGATAGATAGGAGATAGATAATGAGATAGATAATAGATAGATAGATAGAGAGATAGATAGATATGAGATAGATAGATAGATAGATAGATAGATAGATAGATAGATAATAGTTAGATGGGCCCTGATGAAAGAGTTCAGCTTGGGCCCCTCTTCCCTCAGTGCTTTGTTGCACATAACCTTTCTGCTGCCTGAGGCAAAAATTGAAAGCCCCCCCCCCCCATGCCAAATTCTGAACCTAACCCCCTCCATCCAGCTCTACTATTAAAAACATACTTGGAAAACATTACATACATTGCTACAATACATACATCCAGTGACGTCTCCTTTGCTGTAGATGTTCTCTTTCCTCATGTTCTACATTCAGACCAGACCGCCATGATGACTTCTTTCCGCCATCTCTTGTCCTTGTAGTTTGTCCTTGAGTTTGACGAACAGACGTCTTAGTTTCCTACTTTTCCATCATCCTCCCACCTTCTGAACACCCCACCCTGTCCCCCCAATACTATACTGCAGAAACCTTCCCCCTGAAAATACTATTACCACACAGATAGTGCCCCTTCAATAATGATTGGCACACAGTGCCCTAAAAAATAACGCACCCAGCAAATAGTGTCCCTGAAACTTATAGTGCCATAAACAGTGTCCTTCAAAAATAATTGTGCTAAGCTGATACTTTGCCTAATGGTGCTCCTTAGTCCCACCAATAGAAATCATTATCTGCCAGGGTGCATAGTGTTAATAGTGCCCCCAATAGTAATAATGTCCCCATTGTGCCCATAATAGTAATCATGTTCTCTGTTGTCCCCCAGTAGTAATAATTCTCCTTATAATGTGTGCCAGCACAAAAATACCCTTAAAAGGTGTGCCACTAAAAAAATACCAACTTATAATGTTTACCAGTACAAAAAAGCCCCCTTATAGAGTGCACCATTACAATGTGCACTAGTACAAAAAATACCCTCTTACCTTTCAGATCAGACCCCCATATCAGATCCTCAGATCAGACCCCCATATCAGATCCTGAATTCAGAACCCCATATCAGACTTCAAATCAGACCTCCATATCAGATCCTTAGACCTCCATATCAGATCCTCAGACCAGACCCCCATATCACAACTCAGATCAGACCCCCATATCAGATCCTGAAATCAGACCCCCATATCAGATCCTCAGACCACCTTATCAGATCCTCAGACCCCCTTATCAGACCTCAGATCAGACCCCCCATAGCAGATCCTCAGACCACCTTATCAGATCCTCAGACCTCCTCATCAGATCCCTAGACCCCCGTATCAGTCCTCAGATCAGACCCCCATATCAGATCCTCAGACCCCCATATCAGATCCTCAGACCCCCATATCAGATCCTCAGACCCTCATATCAGATCCTCAGACCGCCTTATCAGACCTCAGATCAGACCCCAATACCAGATCATCAGAACCTAATATCAGACCTCAGATCAGACCCCATATCAGATCCTCAGACCCCCATATCAGATTCTCGGACCCTCATATCAGATCTCAGATCAGAGTCAGACCCCCATATCAGACCTCAGATCACACCCAAAATAAATAAATTAACTTACCTCTCCTGTCCGCTGCTACTCCAAGTCCGGCATCCTCACCTGCAGTCCCCGCTACCTGGTTTCCCACGACCCACACTGCACTGCGCGCAGCATCAGGTCATAGTGTGCGCTGTACGTCCTGATGCTGTACAGTCAAGACACAGCACCGCGGCCTAGAGAGGAGGGGTGAGTACAGCGCTTCACTCCTCGTTCCTCCTCCATATTCGTTTTGTGCTTAACTAATGGAAGCGCTCACTAGTATTCGCTTTATAAGATGCACTGTGCAATGTGGCAGTGCATTTCTGGCAAGGGGCCCCTGTGGGCTTAGGGCCCTGTCACAATTGCGACCACAGTGACCCCTATTGCTATGCCACTGGATATGAGATAGATAGATAGATAGATAGATAATAGATACAGTGAGGAGCAGAAGTATTTGAACACCTTGCGAATTTGCAAGTTCTCCCACTTAGAAATCATGGAGGGTCTGACATTCACATTGTAGGTGCATTCCCACTCTGAGAGACAGAATTTATTTTAAAAAATCTGGAAATCACATTGTATGATGATTTTTAAAGAATGTATTTGTCTTGCACTGCTGAACATAAGTATTTGAACACCTGAGAAAATCAGTGTTAATATTTGGTACAGAAGCCTTTGTTTGCAATTACAGAGGTCAGACGTTTCCTGTAGTTATTGACCAGGTTTGCACACACTGCAGGAGGGATTTTGTCCGACTCCTCCACACAGATCTCCTCTAGATCTGTCAAGTTTCGGGGCTGTAGCTGAGCAACACGGAGTTTCAGCTCCCTCCAAAGATGTTCTATTAGATTTAGGTCTGGAGACTGGCTAGGCCACTCCAGAACCTTGATATGCTTCTTACAGAGCCACTCCTTGGTTATCCTGGCTGTGTGCTTCGGGTCGTTGTCATGTTGGAAGACCCAGCCACGACCTTTCTTCAATGCTCTGACTGAGGGAAGGAGGTTGTTGCTCAAAATCTCACAATAAATAGCCCCATTCATCCTCTCCTTAATACAGTGCAGTCGTCATGTCCCCTTCGCAGAAAAGCACCCCCAAAGCATGATGTTACCACCCCCTTCACAGTAGGGATGGGGTTCTTGGGATGCAACTCATCCTTCTTTTTCCTCCAAACACGAGTGACGTTTAGACCAAAAAGTTCTACTTTGGTCTCATCTGACCACATGACTTTCTCCCATGCCTCCTCTGGATCATCCAGATGGTCATTGGCAAACTTCAGACGGGCCTGGACATGTGATGACTTGAGCAGGGGAACCTTCTGTGCAATGCATGATTTGAAACCATGACGGCGTAGTGTTCCACCGACAGTGACCTTTGAAACTGTGGTCCCAGCTCTCTTCATGTCATTGACCAGCTCCTCCCTTGTAGTTTTGGGCTGATTCCTCGCCTTTTTTATCATCCGTGATACCCCACAAGGTGAGATCTTGTATGGAGCCCCAGTCCGAGGGAGACTGACAGTCGTCTTTAGACTCTACTATTTTCTAACAATTGCTGCAACAGTTGATCTATTTTCACCAAGCTGCTTGGCAATTGTCCTGTAGCCCTTTCCAGCCTTGTGGAGGTCCACAATTTTGTCTCTGGTGTCTTTTGACAGCTCTTTGGTCTTGCCCATGGTAGTAGTTGGCATCTGACTTACTGTGGGGTGGACAGGGGTCTAAAGAGCTCAGACAGGTGCTACTAAGTTAGATGAATGAGTGGAGTAAAGGTGGACTTTTTAAAGGCACAGTAACAGGTCTTTGAGAGCCAGAATTCTTGCTGTTTCTCAGGTGTTCAAATACTTATGTTCAGCAGTGCGAGACAAAAAAAATCTTTAAAAATCATACAATGTGATTTCCTGAATTTCTTTTTTAAGTTCTGTCTCTCAGAGTGGGAATGTACCTACAATGTGAATTTCAGACCCCTCCATGATTTCTAAGTGGGAGAACATGCAAAATCGGAGGGTGCTCAAATACTTCTGTTCCTCACTGTAGATAGATAGATAGATAGATAGATAGATAGATAGATAGATAGATAGATAGATATGAGATAGATTTTCTGGCAAAAAAAAAATATTTGCCATTCAGCGGTGCAGTTATATGTTTCTAAAGCTTTTTTGGCGTGTATAAGTGGGGAAAAGGGCTCATTAGCCTTTGTGTGGTGAAGTGCGAAAATTACAGCCCTTTTTGGTGTGTATTAATGCCCCAAAAATATTATTTGCCGCTCAGCGGTGAAGTTCCATTGTACTACAGACAGTTACAGGGTGTATTAATAGGATAGATACGTACATCCTATTAGACGTTCTGCGGTGAATTGTGATTGTTATATTTATTTGGGGTGTATTAATAGGAAAAAGAATACCTCTTATTAATCGGTCTACAGTGAACCGACATTGTTATACAGCCATTGTTGGGGTGTATTAATGGGAAAAATAAGTATGTGTTATTAGTAGTGTTGATCACGAATATTCGAATTTTGAATTTTTATCACGAATATAGGTACTTCGAAAATTCGCGAATATTTCAAATATAGTGATATATATTCGTAATTTTGAATATTGGATATTTTTTTCCCCTTTTTTTTTATATTCGATTTTTTTTTTTTTATCAGTACACATGATCCCTCCCTGCTTCTAGCTTGTGGGCCAATAATAAGGCTGCAATATACTTGACTTTAGGAGTAGTAGTGTTTGCGAATTTTGCTCTATATTTGTTTTTGTTTTTCGAATATTCACTATATAATCTTGTTTTAGAATATTCCGAATATTCGAAAAAACAAAGTTATAGCAATATAGCGAATATTCGGGAAAAAAAAAACCCGAATATAGAGCAATTTAGCTAATATAGTGCTATAATCTTTTTTTTTTATAGTTGTAATTTTTTTTCCAATCTGGACTTCAGATGAGAAAAAAATTACAACTATTAGACAAAGAAGATTATAGCACTGAATTAGCTAAATTGCTCTATATTTGTTTTTTTTCGAATATTCGCTATATTGCTATATATTCTTGTTTTAGAATATTAAGAATTTTCGAAAAAACTAAGTTATAGCAATATAGCGAATATTCAAAAAAACAAATATAGAACAATTTAGCTAATATAGTGCTATAATATTCTTTGTCTAAAAGTAGAAAAATTTGCAATAAAAATTCGCATTACGAAAATTCACATATTGCAAAAAAAATCATTGAATATAGCGAATATTCGAATTTGCGAATATTCGACGAATATTCTACAAAATATTCGCAAAATATCGTGAATTCGAATATGACCCCTGCCGCTCATCACTAGTTATTAGCCGTTCTGCGGTGAATTTACATTGTCATTCAGTGGTGATTTTTTTTTTAAAAGTAGACTTTCTTCTGTAGGGACTGAGTAACTGCGTCGATTAGCCATTCAGTGGTGAAATTTGTTTGTGATACAGCCTTTTTTGGGAAAATTGGTCGGTAGCTGTACCTACGGTCAGGGACAATACATGTCCTTTACGGCCCACTGGGTGAATGTGGCTCCTGCCCAGCCACACCAGAAACTTGGCCAGGTGACGCTGCTTCCGCCTCCACGTTCTCACATCGTTGTCCTGCAACAATGTCCACCTCTGCCTCCTCATCCTCCACCATGTCCTCAGCCTCCACTGCAGGGACAATTTACAGTGCCCCTCCAGGACACCACATGTGCAGGGCACGGCGGTGTCACACTGTTCTACACCTTGTTTGCCTGGGTGAACGGAGTCACACAGGGGAGGAACTGCTCCGTGTCCTTCATCAAGAAATCAAATCCTGGCTTTCTGTGCGACAAATCAGAACCACGATGACCGACAACGGGAAGAACATGGTGTCGGCGCTGCGTCAAGGAGGGCTGAGCCATGTGCCCTGCATGGCCCACGTGTTCAGTCTGGTTGTCAAGCGGTTCCTGAAGTCTTCCACCCATCTGCAAGACATCATAAAAATGGGCAGGAAACTTTGCATTCACTTCAGCCACTTGTACACCGCCAACCACACCCTGCTTGAGCTGCAGCGGCAGAACAGCATCCCCCAAAATAGGCTGATATGCAACGTTTCCACCCATTGGAATTCCACCCTCCATATGTTGGACCGACTGTATGAACAGAGAGAGGCCATAAACGATTTCTTGATGATACAGGTGGACAGAGGTACTCCCCTGTGTAACTTTGATGTCAGCCAGTTGCAGCTCATGTGTGACACCTGTTGTTTGCTCAGGCCCTTTGAGGAGGCCACTATTTTTCAGTCGCCAGGACTACGGGATGAACAACGTCATTCCACTGATTCATGTCCTGGAACAGATGCTGATAAATTTGGCTGGTCAGGGGACTGGAGACGTGGCGCCTACATCTCAAGGCCACATGAGCCCTGTGGGGGCTGAACTGGAAGAGGAGGGGAAGGAGGACATTGGAGTACAAGCAATGTGTAGCGAAATGGGTGGTTTTTCTACACAGGTGACAGGAGAGGAGCAGCAGGAGCAGCAGGAGCAGCAAGAGGGAGATTAAGAAGACGAGGCAGATGACCCAGGCACACCGTGGCAGTATGCAGTGGAGATGGAGGCAAGGAGTCCCTCTGAGTCACTTGTGCAAATGGCCCGCTGCATGCTCATTGCTTGCGTAGTGACAGCCAAATTGTCACTATTCAGCAGAGGAATGACTTCTGGCTCTCCACCTTGTTAGACCCTTGCTACGGGTCCAAAATGGTGGCCTTTTTTACACCCGCTGAGAGGGAGGACATACTGAACTACTATAGAGACATCCTATGTAGTCAGTTGGCCGCTGCCTATCTGCGCTATCGTCCATCCTGTCGCAGGTATGACCAGGGGGCCCTCTGTGCTCACGTTCCTCTGTCATGGCTGCTAAGGGAGGGGGGGTGGCCGGAGCCGTTATAGCTCCATCAGCAGCAGCCTGAGTCTAGAGTCGCTAATGAGTAGCTTTCTTCACCTGCATAGTGAAGAAACTACTCACCAGCAGCAGCAGGTAGACCTGGAGCAGGACCTGACCCAGCAGGTGGTGGCATACTTGGACAGCACCCTGCCACCCATCATCGAAGATCCGCTGGACTACTGGGCAGCCAAACTGGACTTGTGGCCTCAACTGGTCGAGTTTGCCTTGGAAAAGCTGTCCTTCCTGGCCAGTAGTCAGGGCCGTCTTTAACAAGGGGCAAAAGGGGCAGCTGCCTCTTGAGCCCTGCTGGCCACTGCCCCGGGTGTCAGGTTGTCAGCTACACAGGGGGTTTTTACCCCTGAGGAAGCCGGATTGCTCCGGCGACACGCGTTGGGCGCTTGCTATGTTTCCAGGTCCACTGTACCAGCTGGCTATGTAGGTTTGGCTCTTGATATTTGACCCCATGTCGGTCCTTTTGCACATTTAATTCTAGTGGTCTTACCTTACCTTACATTTGCTATATGTGATTAATTGTATTGCTTTATATGCTGGTTTATAAACGCATATATTTTCTTGTGACAATTCAGTGGACCTGTGTGTGTCGGTTACATTTATTTATTGCATACCGCACTTTGTTCTAGATTGTATACAATTTTTTAATGCGTGTGTGTTGTTGTGTCTAATAAACTTTATACATATATTTTATTCTATAATGGTTGGATGTGCATTTATGGGGTGGATCTTTTGACTCTCTCTTGGGTTGGATCATTTTTGTCGTATGCAGTTGCACCACCCCTTGCACTCCTGTAAGTATTTGGTGTGCCCCCTGTCTCTTTAAACATATGTACACAGGGGGTGCTGCCATGCCATGCCTGTCGGCACTCCAGGCAGCATACTGTGAGAGCTGTGATTCTCTAGGACCTTAGATGACATCATCACCATGTGACCAGTAACCTAGCAATATTACTGGTCACATGGCTATGAGGTCATCAAGGTCCTTTCTCTCTACCAGGAGTGTTGCTGTAGAAGTTTGCCTTAACTGTGGAGCTTTTTTGTGTGAAGATTACATCAGAAAAAGGTGACAGGGGCTGTTATGCTAATATACTGTAAACTACTGTATAGTGAGGTGCTGTATAGTGTGGGGGGCTGTATGCTGTGGGGGCCTGTATACGGTATACTGTGGGTGCTGTATATTGTGGAGTGCTATATTGCTGTACTGTATACTGTGGGGGTTGTATACTGTGGGGGGCTGTATACTGTATACTGTGGGGGGCTGTATACTGTATACTGTGGGTGCTGTATATTGTGGAGTGCTATACTGCTGTACTGTATACTGTGGGGGGCTGTATACTGTGGGTGCTGTATATTGTGGAGTGCTATACTGCTGTACTGTATACTGTGGGGGGCTGTATACTGTGGGGGGCTGTATACTGTGGGTGCTGTATATTGTGGAGTCCTATACTGCTGTACTGTATAGTGTGGGGTGCTGTATCGTGTATAGTTTAGGGGGCTGTATACGGTGAGGTGCTATACTGCTCTACTGTATACTGTGGGCTTCTATACTGTTCTACTGTATACTGTGAGGTGTTGTATACTGTGGGCTGCTATACTGCTCTACTATATACTGTGGGGTACTGTATAGTGTGGGGTGCTATACTGCATACTATGTGGTGCTGTATACTAGAGGGTGTTATACTGCATACTGTGGGTTGCTGTATACTATAGGGTGCTATACTGCATACTGTGGGGTGCTGGAGTGCACTGTAACGCTAGGGTGAGCCGAGCCCCGGTCTCCTTCCTGCAGAGCGGTGCCCACTTCCAGCCTGAGCCCAGCTGCCCAGAGCGTTGATCCTGAGCCGCTGGAGTCTTCAGAACTGGAAGTATTTACAGTCATTCACTAAACTTTACCAGATGTGTGGATTTTTTGTGTGTGTGTTGTGGTGGAGGGCGTGATTGCATGCTAAGGTGTGGGAAGGCAGGATCCAGGGGGCCCAAGTAAATTTTTGCCCAGGGTCCAATCAATATTAAAGACGGCCCTGCCAGTAGTGTGGCATCAGAGGTGTTTAGTGCGGCGGGGACCATAGTTACCCCAAGGAGAACTCGCCTGTCCACCCAAGATGTGGAGAGACTGACCTTTGTCAAGATGAATCAGACGAGGATCAGCCAGGATTTCCACCCACCAATGCTTGATGCATCAGACATGATCATCCATGGTGCCACACCAACACTTTGACAAAAGAGACTTGTTTCTTCTGGCTACCTGCCTCAGCTACTATTCTGATGCTGCCACCTGCCTGATACCACAAATCTGATGCCAAGTACTCCTTCTTACACCCACCATCGTTAGCGAGTACTGTTATTGCCACCCACCTCCAAACTATGTCACCTAGACACTCTGTGGTCTCCTCATGCTGCTTCCACCTCACCACTATGTCATAAGGCCACTTATAGATTTCTCATGCTTTGCCCCCCCCCCCCCCCCCTTCCCACTTCATGACTGGGCCACTATTTTGCCTTTCGGCCTGGCCGACATCATCATTTATTTGACCCTTCTTCTGATCTGTCCGAAGGAAGGAAAAATGAGACGCACAATGGATCCTGTCTGTGTAGCAGCTATAAGGCCTGTATGAATCAGAAATGGCTTGTGATTTGGTAGCCAAAAGAAGGAGTGGGTACAAAACACAGAAGACATGCAAATATTCTATTCACGTGTCATCTCTGTTTTGGATCCACTCCTGTTTTTTTGGCATTAGCAATACTGATGGATTACTGACCAAATGCTGAAATGAAGCCGGATGCTCCACAGACAGGATCCGTTTTTTGTGGGTTATCGTTCTGATGGATCAGAGGAAGGACAAAATAATCAGTGACGTCAACACCAACCTACTGCTGACCCCCTCTCCACTCTCTAGGGGAAATAGCTGTTTTTAAGGTGATTCGCCGTGAACAAATTCGGATCTAATCATTTCGGAAAATTCGGCGAACCGTCCAAATTGAATTTTTGCTAAATTCGCTCATCTCTAGGGAAGGCATGTCTTTACAATTAGTTACATTGTCAAACTGTAAAAATGGAGAAGTAACAGGAAGATCGAGGTATTTTAGGTGAAGTCTTTTCATAACTACAAGAACAAATGTCCTCACAATGTGATCTGAAAGGAGAAGAGAAAGTGACATCTGATCTCCATTCTCCAGTTACTGGATGGAAGAATTGTGTGGGTCACAAGAACTGCGGCTGATGAGCTTAGAAAGTTCCTGGATGAATAGAACAGATCGATGAGAACTAGAAACATGCGGAAACGACGGAAATAAGCAACGTAATGTTCAGGTGAATTCCCTCGGGTTATATGAAGATTCACTGCGACCGGCAGGTGACATCCTGTGTGTGAAGGAAATATAAGAGATAGATAGATAGATAGATAGATAGATAGATAGAGAGATAGATAGATAGATGTGAGGGAATATTTTCCTGTTTGCTCAGTCCTGGAGTTCAGATATCAGAAGTAAACATTTACTGTCCAGAGATGGCGCTGACGTTTCCGCCAGGAGTGGAGCCATCCTCACGTCAGCCATTGTATCGAGCAGTGTGAATGTTCCTCCGGTCACTGACATTTCTCAGTTGCATTTGTAATTCCGGTATTGAGATCCTTCAGAGGATCTCAATACCAGAATTAAAAGGATCCGTTTTCACTTTGCACATCAGGATGCATCCGTTCCGTTAGAAAAATGTGCAAAATTGAAAGAACATTCAAGAAGAAAGTTTGTTGTCTAGGAGTCTAGGCCCAGCTCAGTCCGTTCCGCAGCCACCATCCAAGGGACGGCGCTGTGCTTGGTAAGCTTCTTGAACGCTGCAGCTCTCACAGGAGCTCCATTATCTCTTCAGCTGATCGGTGGGGTTTCTGGAAGTCGGACCCCCACCGAACTGATATTGATGACCTATACTGAGGGCGCGGAGACAGTTGATTGAAATGGTGGTGGAGAAATGTCCGCTCCCAGCTTCACCATGCAGCTCAGGCTCGTTCACACGACCGTTGGTGTCCCATGCCCATGCTGTGAACCGCAAATTGCGGTCCGCAATGCACAGGCACCTTCCGTGGGGCAGGCGCATGGGGATCGCAGACCCATTCACTTGAATGGGGTCCGTGATCCCTCTGTTCCGCAAAAAGATAGAGCATGTTCTATCTTTTTCCGGTGCGGAGGCAAGAAATGGAACCCCAGAAAGCACTCCATAGTGCTTCCGTAGCGTTTCGTTCCATGCTTCCATTCTGCATCTCCGGATTTGCGGACCCATTGAAATGAATGGGTCCGCATCCGTGATGCGGAAAGACAACGGAACGGTGCCCGTGTACTGCGGTGCTACTTTCACACTTGCGTTTGTAATTCCGGTATTGAGATCTGGCAGAGGATCTCAATACCGGAATTAAACAGGTCCATTTTGATTTTGGACATCAGGATGCATCCACTCCGTTAGGATGCAGTTGCGTTAAATCAAATGGGGGAAAAAACGGATCCGTCACCAGTGACTGTTTTCAGTAACGGATCAATTTTTAATGTTTTTATGACTGGACACAAAACGGAATACTAATGGAACAGAAGACATCTTGGTGCATCCTGAACCGATCTCTTTCTATTCACAATGCACGAGGACTAAGCGGAAACGTTTTTCCCCCGGTATTGAGATCCGGCAAACAACAACGCAAGTATCCTAAGTCCGGTGAGATGGGTGATCTTCTGTAAGATGTGTTTACAAGGGGCACAATGTCAGATGGGTGACGGTCCTACTTCTGGGACCGGCTTCTATCTCCAAGGGAGAGCAGGGAGAGCAGCCGCCGCACATGGGTCGCCACCCTCCACTCACGCTATGCGAGCGGGGCATCCCTATGGGCTCTCCTTCACTCTGAGGGGCCCGTTCTCACCTGTCTGACACTGAGGGCATATCCTAGTGATATATGTCACCAAATACCCCTTTAACAATTGTAAAATGAAGTTCCGCAGCTTTCTAATCTGTTCTATGCTTCAATTCTTCCCCCATTTACAGATCTCTGCTTGCTGTCAGTAAGTGTGAACTGGTTTATAACCTGATACTTCTCATCTGGGAAGTGGATACAATTGTATCAGGTCCAGACGATCCTCTGTGAAGGCACCAGCCTGGACTGCAGACTGATACATTGTAACAAGCAGTGTTCTGTAGGGGTCAGGCACACATCCCGGCTGGAGTTGTCAGACTTTCAGTTAGGCATCTTGGAGAGGAGCTGTAAGTAGAAGTGTATAGGCCCCATGTGCTTCAGGGGCCCCAATAGCCCTATGTGCAGGATGACCACCCCAGTGGGGCTGGTAATGGTGGCCACCAGTGGTTGTCACCCGGCATAGACCTCGCACACACAACTCATAGCGCGTCTTCTTTTAAGGTGGAAATGCTCGATTCTCTTAAGGTGGACTTCTTAAAATTGGCCCCAATTCATAAAACCCATTCTGTAATTTCTTCCTGGTGATAAATTCGAATTACTGTAATTTCCTCTGTGTGTGGGAGGCAATCGCCACCTCTGCTTCGCGGACATCCTCTGTGTGCGGGAGGCAATCGCCACCTCTGCTTCGCGGACATCCTCTGTGTGCGGGAGGCAATCGCCACCTCTGCTTCGCGGACATCCTCTGTGTGTGGGAGGCAATCGCCACCTCTGCTTCGCGGACATCCTCTGTGTGCAGGAGGCAATCGCCACCTCTGCTTCGCGGACATCCTCTGTGTGTGGGAGGCAATCGCCACCTCTGCTTCGCGGACATCCTCTGTGTGCAGGAGGCAATCGCCACCTCTGCTTCGCGGACATCCTCTGTGTGTGGGAGGCAATCGCCACCTCTGCTTCGCGGACATCCTCTGTGTGCGGGAGGCAATCGCCACCTCTGCTTCGCGGACATCCTCTGTGTGCAGGAGGCAATCGCCACCTCTGCTTCGCGGACATCCTTCCAGATCCGCATTAACCTGAGGGCCGACAGGTGTGAGAAGCGGCGTCCAGGGGGTGCGGTACGTCAATGGGACGCTTATCTATAGGACTGGCAGATGGTCCAAACTCGGCTATGGGTGATGAGCAACTTACTTAGATAAAGGCAAAAGCGGCTGAGGAGATCAGTGGCGCCGTCCTTTCATGGGACGCTGATCATTAAAGGGCCAAGTGCACTCATATGTATGATTTAGCGAGGTTAATCATTTTTCGGCCCTCACCTGCTTGGACGGCCACCTACCCTACATTGCCTTGTTGGATATTCTAACAGGAAGTCAGCAGGGTTTGGAATGCAGCTTTGGGTGTGATTGGAGGATAAAGCAGGATACAAACTGTGGATCGTATATGTAGGTCTATACGGTTTACACTCTTGTCCCAACAAAGCCGAGCAGAGGATCGTATTCCCACAAAAGTGATTATTCCGGCTGCACATTCCAGGAGGATGAATCATGGATCACATCTCATCCCAGCCATTAGATACAGAGCTGTGGGCACCAGGGCCCAGGAGACACATGGCACCACCCCATCTGAAAGCAGAGAATGGCAGGGGCGAGCGCTGTACTCGGTATCACCAGCAGTCCCATAGAGAATGGATGGACCTGCCGCCCCATCATAACCCCATTTTTAGGATCGGTGGACCCCCAGCGACAGGGGATCACAACCCCTCCTCTCCTCACATGTATCTGTAGGAAATAATTGCATTTCACATGTAATAACAATTTTGGAGCATCTTGTTGCGCCATTGCTTTATACTTCCTACTAGAAGATTATAACTAACTGCTACTAGTTGGGGGTGTTTCCCTGCATGGTCTGATTGGAGAGTGTGAGACCGGGGAGGGGACCCCCCAACTGGATACGCTGAGCTGCAGATGCCCCTTTTAATGCACCCCAAGATCTTGTTGCCCTTGGCAGCAGCTGCCTGGCACCAATTGCTAAAATTCTTAAGTGCCTTTCTATGTCAGTTTAAGGCTAGGGTAACATCTCCGTTTTGAAATTCTGGACACCGCCGGACCCCCATTCACTACAATGGGATCCAACATAAATGCTGGCTTTCTACTGGAAAAAATACTGCTGAAAGCAAGAATTTATGTCAGAAACCCGCCAGATAACTGCTGGAGCCCATTATACTGAATGGGGTTCAAACGGTGTCCGGCTATACCAGATATGGCACAGCCGGCTACTCTGCTGGAACAGAAGGCCGAAATACCAAAACAGAGATGTGAACACAGCCTTACCCTGTATACATTGCTTCCACAATGCATGTAAATTATACCGTTACACAATGCCAGTAAAATATCTGTCATACTGTACATCAATCATACCACCATACAATGCTTTGTTATACTGCCACACTGTATTTTATTATATCAGTACAACAGTAAAGAATAATGGAGAGGGGAGAGGAGGGAGATGCTGCTGCTGGATCTGACTGTAAGGCAGCATGCTGTGAGAGGGGGAGGAGGGAGGTGCTGCTGCAGGATCTGACTGTAAGGCAGCATGCTGTGAGAGGGAGAGGAGGGAGGTGCTGCTGCTGGATCTGACTGTAAGGCAGCATCCTGTGAGAGGGGGAGGAGGGAGTTGCTGCTGCAGGATCTGACTGTAAGGCAGCATGCTGTGAGGGGGGTAGGAGGGAGGTGCTGCTGCTGGATCTGACTGTAAGGCAGCATGCTGTGAGAGGGAGAGGAGGGAGGTGCTGCTGCAGGATCTGACTGTAAGGCAGCATGCTGTGAGAGGGAGAGGAGGGAGGTGCTGCTGCAGGATCTGACTGTAAGGCATCATGCTGTGAGAGGGGGAGGAGGGAGGTGCTGCTGCAGGATCTGACTGTAAGGCAGCATGCTGTGAGAGGGGGAGGAGGGAGGTGCTGCTGCAGGATCTGACTGTAAGGCAGCATGCTGTGAGGGGGGTAGGAGGGAGGTGCTGCTGATGGATCTGACTGTAAGGCAGCATGCTGTGAGAGGGAGAGGAGGGAGGTGCTGCTGCTGGATCTGACTGTAAGGCAGCATGCTGTGAGAGGGGGAGGAGGGAGGTGCTGCTGCAGGATCTGACTGTAAGGCAGCATGCTGTGAGAGGGGGAGGAGGGAGGTGCTGCTGCAGGATCTGACTGTAAGGCAGCATGCTGTGAGAGGGGGAGGAGGGAGGTGCTGCTGCAGGATCTGACTGTAAGGCAGCATGCTGTGAGAGGGGGAGGAGGGAGGTGCTGCTGCTGGATCTGACTGTAAGGCAGCATGCTGTGAGAGGGAGAGGAGGGAGGTGCTGCTGCAGGATCTGACTGTAAGGCAGCATGCTGTGACAGGGGGAGGAGGGAGGTGCTGCTGCAGGATCTGTCTGTAAGGCAGCATGCTGTGAGAGGGAGAGGAGGGAGGTGCTGCTGCAGGATCTGACTGTAAGGCAGCATGCTGTGAGAGGGGGAGGAGGGAGGTGCTGCTGCAGGATCTGACTGTAAGGCAGCATGCTGTGAGAGGGAGCGGAGGGAGGTGCTGCTGCAGGATCTGACTGTAAGGCAGCATGCTGTGAGAGGGAGAGGAGGGAGGTGCTGCTGCAGGATCTGACTGTAAGGCATCATGCTGTGAGAGGGGGAGGAGGGAGGTGCTGCTGCAGGATCTGACTGTAAGGCAGCATGCTGTGAGAGGGGGAGGAGGGAGGTGCTGCTGCAGGATCTGACTGTAAGGCAGCATGCTGTGAGAGGGAGAGGAGGGAGGTGCTGCTGCAGGATCTGACTGTAAGGCAGCATGCTGTGAGAGGGGGAGGAGGGAGGTGCTGCTGCAGGATCTGACTGTAAGGCAGCATGCTGTGAGAGGGGGAGGAGGGAGGTGCTGCTGCAGGATCTGACTGTAAGGCAGCATGCTGTGAGGGGGGAGGAGGGAGGTGCTTCTGCAGGATCTGACTGTAAGGCAGCATGCTGTGAGAGGGGGAGGAGGGAGGTGCTGCTGCAGGATCTGACTGTAAGGCAGCATGCTGTGAGGGGGGAGGAGGGAGGTGCTGCTGCAGGATCTGACTGTAAGGCAGCATGCTGTGAGAGGGGAGAGGAGGGAGGTGCTGCTGCAGGATCTGACTGTAAGGCAGCATGCTGTGAGAGGGGAGAGGAGGGAGGTGCTGCTGCAGGATCTGACTGTAAGGCAGCATGCTGTGAGAGGGGAGGAGGGAGGTGCTGCTGCAGGATCTGACTGTAAGGCAGCATGCTGTGAGAGGGGAGAGAAGGGAGGTGCTGCTGCAGGATCTGACTGTAAGGCAGCATGCTGTGAGAGGGAGAGGAGGGAGGTGCTGCTGCAGGATCTGACTGTAAGGCAGCATGCTGTGAGAGGGGGAGGAGGGAGGTGCTGCTGCAGGATCTGACTGTAAGGCAGCATGCTGTGAGAGGGGGAGGAGGGAGGTGCTGCTGCAGGATCTGACTGTAAGGCAGCATGCTGTGAGAGGGGAGAGGAGGGAGGTGCTGCTGCAGGATCTGACTGTAAGGCAGCATGCTGTGAGAGGGGAGGAGGGAGGTGCTGCTGCAGGATCTGACTGTAAGGCAGCATGCTGTGAGAGGGGAGAGGAGGGAGGTGCTGCTGCAGGATCTGACTGTAAGGCAGCATGCTGTGAGAGGGGGAGGAGGGAGGTGCTGCTGCAGGATCTGACTGTAAGGCAGCATGCTGTGAGGGGGGGAGGTGCTGCTGCAGGATCTGACTGTAAGGCAGCATGCTGTGAGAGGGGGAGGAGGGAGGTGCTGCTGCAGGATCTGACTGTAAGGCAGCATGCTGTGAGAGGGAGAGGAGGGAGGTGCTGCTGCAGGATCTGACTGTAAGGCAGCATGCTGTGAGAGGGAGAGGAGGGAGGTGCTGCTGCAGGATCTGACTGTAAGGCAGCATGCTGTGAGAGGGGGAGGAGGGAGCACCAGTGATTTTCTTAAGGGACCTTCACATGTAGCAGATTGTGTTGCAAAAAAAATTCTGCAATTGAAATCCAGTTCCATGCATCTGAATGGGGTTGTTTTGGCGACATATATTCACTCTCATGTCGTAGTTTTTTTCCTATTCAGGTGACATTTTTGTAAATTAGGTAATTTCACACTAGCGTTAAAGTTTTTACTGGTAATGAATTTCGTCCTAGGGGCTCTATACCAGGAAAAAACACTTCCGTTTTGTCTTAATGCATTCTGAATGGAAAGCATTCCGTTCAGTATGCATCAGGATGTCTTCAGTTCAGTCACTTTTACGGAATTTGGCCAGAGAACATACCGCAGCATGCTGCAGTATTTTCTCCGGCCAAAATTCCGGAACACTTGCCGGAATGCCAGATTCGGCATTATTTTCCATTAAAATGTATTAATGCCGGATCCGGTACCAAGTGTTCCGGAAAAATGGATCCGGTATGACACCGGAGAGACGGATACGGTATTTCAATGCATTTGTCAACCGGATCCGGAAACAAATGGTATCCATTTGCATACGGATTTCCGGATTCCTCTAACGCTAGTGTGAAAGTACCCTTAGAGAGACTTCCTCAACTGCTATAAAGAAGCTTCATCATAATCATCCGTAAGAGAATAATAAGTAGTAATGGTTTGGGATGGACCCTGCAGCAAACTCTGCACATTTGAGGCGTGATATGTGGCAGGACATTATGGAATGACAGTAATATATGTGTCTTCATCTCTAAATACTTCCAGATAGATAGACAGTAAATCCTATTGTGGCCTCCTCCTTCTTCAGGTCTTACAGTATCAGGGAGGTCACCTGTGGAGAATGTACAGTAAATCCAGTCGGGGCAGCAGATGATGGGAAGACTGGATTTATTTTGTAAACAGTGACCTCCTTTGACCCTCATTGTCTTGCAGGTTTGGCCATGCTCTATGCTAATCTCCACCATTCATCCTATATTATCCCCAAACAGCCGCCCAGAAAACCATAAATCCTGGTGTTATAATATTCATCTCATCAGAATCAGTAATAATTCGATTTCTCAGGTATTGACTACAAAACAAACATCCACCCAGACAACACAACACGTCACTACCCAGGACGGGTCACTTGATGCTAATAACGTGTGTTTTATATCATGTGGCCATTATATTATTTTCATTCATCTTTTGCCCACTATTCCTTACACTGAAGGACTCTATTTGGGAAGTACATACTTCTCTTTTCTGATCACTGTCTGAATAGCATGCCACAATTGCAGTCTAGACTGACACAGGAGGGCATACAATTAATTGTCACTAAGCAGCCAATCAACAATGAGGCAGCCTCTATTTTCCTACAGGACATTATAATGATTACATGCGGACTGGGCATCAGTTCGTGTAATCTTGGCAAGTCCTGCAGGTTTAATAAGAGAAGGGGGCTGCTATCCGAGCTGGTCCCCCAGACTGGAACCAGTGACGTCATTAGGCCCAGTAAAAAATAAATACATTAATTAATGTCAAGCACTCAATAAGTCCACAATCTGAGCAACAACTGCTTCCTGACAACTCTGATATATAAATTATACTGTAATGTAATGCTGTAATACTGCCATACTGTATGTAAATTATAATACTTCACAATGGCAATTTAATACTGCCATGATGTACAGGAATTGTAAATTGTACATTTATACAATGCCATGTTATACTACCAATCCGCAGGTAAATTATACCACTATGCAATGCCATACTATAGGTAAATTAAACCAGTATACATTGCTTTCACACTGCATGTAAATTATACCGTTACACAGTGCCAGTAAAATATCTGTCACACTGTACATAAATCATACCACCATACAATGCCATGTTATACTGCCACACTGTATTTTATTATACCGCCATACAATGCCATGTTATACTGCCACACTGTATTTTATTATACCGCCATACAATGCCATGTTATACTGCCACACTGTGTTTTATTATACCGCCATACAATGCCATGTTATACTGCCACACTGTATTTTATTATACCGCCATACAATGCCATGTTATACTGCCACACTGTATTTTATTATACCGCCATACAATGCCATGTTATACTGCCACACTGTGTTTTATTATACCACCATACAATGCCATGTTATACTGCCACACTGTATTTTATTATACCACCATACAATGCCATGTTATACTGCCACACTGTATTTTATTATACCGCCATACAATGCCATGTTATACTGCCACACTGTATTTTATTATACCGCCATACAATGCCATGTTATACTGCCACACTGTATTTTATTATACCGCCATACAATGCCATGTTATACTGCCACACTGTATTTTATTATACCACCATACAATGCCATGTTATACTGCCACATTGTATTTTATTATACCGCCATACAATGCCATGTTATACTGCCACACTGTATTTTATTATACCACCATACAATGCCATGTTATACTGCCACACTGTATTTTATTATACCGCCATACAATGCCATGTTATACTGCCACACTGTGTTTTATTATACCACCATACAATGCCATGTTATACTGCCACACTGTATTTTATTATACCACCATACAATGCCATGTTATACTGCCACACTGTATTTTATTATACCGCCATACAATGCCATGTTATACTGCCACACTGTATTTTATTATACCGCCATACAATGCCATGTTATACTGCCACACTGTATTTTATTATACCGCCATAAAATGCCATGTTATACTGCCACACTGTATTTTATTATACCACCATACAATGCCATGTTATACTCCCACATTGTATTTTATTATACCGCCATACAATGCCATGTTATACTGCCACACTGTATTTTATTATACCACCATACAATGCCATGTTATACTGCCACACTGTATTTTATTATACCGCCATACAATGCCATGTTATACTGCCACACTGTATTTTATTATACCGCCATACAATGCCATGTTATACTGCCACACTGTATTTTATTATACCGCCATACAATGCCATGTTATACTGCCACACTGTGTTTTATTATACCACCATACAATGCCATGTTATACTGCCACACTGTATTTAAATTATACCACCATACAATGCCATGTTATACTGCCACACTGTATTTTATTATACCACCATACAATGCCATGTTATACTGCCACACTGTGTTTAAATTATACCATTATAGAATGTATGCTGCCATACAGTTGGTAAATTATGCCACTATACAATGCTCATGTAATGCTGCCACACTGTATGTAAATACGCAATGCCAATTAAAGTTATACTGTACATAAACTGTACCGCCATGCAGTGCTTGTGTAATGCTGCTATACATAATACAGTCATACACTGAAGTCCTATCATAATCATACAGTCCACAAACACAATTGCTATATAGTGCCCATGTGAACAATATCTGGAGCCCAGATGGAGTGGACTGAATGTGGAGTTGCAGAGAGGAGATGGAGGTCACTCAATGGTGCACACTTGAGGAAAGTGACCCTTTTAGCCCTGCGGTCCAGCCTGGGTCGCCTTGTAGATTGTAAGCTCCTGAGCACAATATCTCCTGAATGCGCCAAACTCACTCTGATCTCTTGATCCCATGAAAAGCAAATAAAGGCGCACATAGCGATTTACACTCAGCAAACAGCTAATTTCTCAGACTGTCCAACCCATAAGAAAAGGTTATGAATCAGCAGTGGGACTACAAGTCCCAGCAAGTCTTTCCAGCCGGATACAGCGCATGGGAAACAGTTTCCAGCCAAAACTCAGAAAAATTGTGGAAATGTATTAACCATTAATACAATAAAAATCACAGTTGGACACACATATAACTTTGAGAGTAGTAGTAGTAGTACTGCATGATGAGAAGAGTTGTCCCTTATTAAAAACACACCTAAAAATACCTAAAATAACAAGAACCCCCCACTCCAACTTCTATCAGAGACCCTGGTATATAGAGTACACAGGGCAAAGACTCACCTAAGTCTGATCCAGGAAGTGTTGAGGACTAGACCTCAGTAGAACACATGTCTTCACAGGGAAGTGTGACTGAGCCCAGCATACAAAGTCTACAGGAGAAGCATAGACTTCACCACCAGCCCAGGCTCAATCCCCTCCTCTCACTAGAGCTAAATACCTAGTAAAAGTCTGTAGGAGGGAGGAAGAGGAGCTGGGAGTGACTGGGAGAGACTCACTATTCACCAGGCACGCAATAAACATGTACAGCACCGCACAGTGCTCCAGATAGCTAGCCAGGGGCAAGGGACAGAATGTGTGCACGATCAAGGTCAATAGTCAATGGTACATTTCAGATCTGAATCAAGATTAGATTACTCACGTTCATTGACTTCATTATAAGACGACAGCACAAAAACATGAGAGATAATACAATAATACTGCCATCCATGAACAAGAATATAACTACTATAATACTGCTCCAATGTACAAGAATATAACTACTATAATACTGCCTCCTATGTACAGGAATATAACTGCTATAATACTGTCTCCTATGTACAAGAATATAACTACTATAATACTCCTCCTATGTACAAGAATATAACTACTATAATACTGCTCCTATGTACAAGAATATAACTACTATAATACTGCCTCCTATGTACAGGAATATAACTGCTATAATACTGTCTCCTATGTACAGGAATATAACTACTATAATACTGCTCCTATGTGCAAGGATATAACTACTATAATACTGCCTCCTATATACAAGAATATAACTACTATAATACTGCTCCTATGTGCAAGGATATAACTACTATAATACTACCATTTATTTACAAGAATATAACTACTATAATACTGCTCCTATGTGCAAGAATAGAACTACTATAATACTGCTCCTATGTACAAGAATAGAACTACTATAATACTGCTACTATGTACAAGGATATAACTACTATAATACTGCCTCCTAATACTGCCTCCTATGTACAAGAATATAACTACTATAATACTGTTCCTATGTACAAGAATATAACTACTATAATACTGCTCCTATGTACAAGAATATAACTACTATAATACTGCTTCCTATGTACAAGAATATAGCTACTATAATACTGCCTCCTATGTACAAGAATATAACTACTATAATACTGCCTCCTGTGTACAAGAATATAACTACTATAATACTTCTCCTATGTAAAAGAATATAACTACTATAATACTGCTCCTATGTACACAAATATAACTACTATAATACTGCTAAGTACAAGAATATAACTACTATAATATTGCCCCTATGTACAAGAATATAACTACTATAATACTGCCTCCTCTGTACAAGAATATAACTACTATAATACTGCCTCCTATGTACAAGAATATAACTACTATAATACTGCCTCCTGTGTACAAGAATATAACTACTATAATACTTCTATGTAAAAGAATATAACTACTATAATACTGCTCCTATGTACAGGAATATAACTACTATAATACTGCTCATATGTACAGGAATATAACTACTATAATACTGCTCATATGTACAGGAATATAACTACTATAATACTGCTCCTATGTACAAGAATATAACTATTATAATACTGCTCCTATGTACAGGAATATAACTACTATAATACTGCTCCTATGTACAAGAATATAACTACTATAATACTGCCTCCTATGTACAGGAATATAACTACTATAATACTGCCTCCTATGTACAAGAATATAACTACTATAATACTGCCCCTATGTACAAGAATATAACTACTATAATACTGCCTCCTATGTACAAGAATATAACTACTATAATACTGCTCCTATGTACAGGAATATAACTACTATAATACTGCCTCCTATGTACAAGACTATAACTACTATAATACTGCCTCCTATGTACAAGAATATAACTACTATAATACTGCTCCTATGTACAAGAATATAACTACTATAATACTGCCTCCTATGTACAAGAATATAACTACTATAATACTGCCTCCTATGTACAGGAATATAACTACTATAATACTGCCCCTATGTACAAGAATATAACTACTATAATACTGCTCCTATATACAAGAATATAACTACTATAATACTGCTCCTATGTACAAGAATATAACTACTATAATACTGCTCCTCTGTACAAGAATATAAAGAATATAACTACTATAATACTGCTCCTATGTACAAGAATATAACTACTATAATACTGCTCCTATGTACAAGAATATAACTACTATAATACTGCTCCTATGTACAAGAATATAACTACTATAATACTGCCTCCTATGTACAAGAATATAACTACTATAATACTGCTCCTATGTACAGGAATATAACTACTATAATACTGCCTCTACGTACAAGAATATACAGAGATTTCTATGGGGGAGACGGGTTATTTAAAGGGAACCTGTAACCTGGAAAACAGAAATTAAACCAACCACAGTACCTTAAAGTATCCCCCAGTGTGCTGCTAATCATGATTTTCTTTCCTCATTCTTTCCTTGCTGTTTTAATGTCTGTTGGCGCCTTCTCCAAGTCAGGCTTGAAGTTAACGGGGCAGTGGCCTCCTTGCTTCAAGGCACCATAAGACCGCCCCTTACCCCTCCTCTCTACATTGTGATGGACATCTTGCCGTGATGCCGGGACTGCGCTCTTCACGCACATGCGGCGTGCGCTGCCTATTACAGCACAATTCCGGCTCCCTCACTCACCGCATTCATTTTGAAGACTGTGCATGCGCTGCTCAGTTCCATCGTGCTCGCGCCCCGGCGTCGCTTCTCGTCTTTAGCGTAAGCGTGATCACTGGCTTGCGTTCTCCAGCACCTGAAGCCAGTGATCACGCTCACGCTAAAGACTAGAAGCGACGGCCGGACGCGAGCGCAATGGAACTGAACGGCGCATGCGCAGTCTGCAAAATGAGGGCGGTGAGTGAGCCTTGTGCGACAAGAGCATAGTCCCGGCATCACGGCAAGATGTCCATCACAATGTAGAGAGGAGGGGTATGGGGTGGTCTTATGGTGCCTTGAAGCAAGGAGGCCGCTGCCCTCTTGACTTCAAGCCTGACTTGGAGAAGGCGCCAACAGACATTAAAACTGCGATTTTAACAAAAATGAGGAGACAGAATGAGGAAAGAAAATCATGATTAGCAGCACACTGGGCGATACTTTAAGGTACCGTGGTTGGTTTAATTTGTGTTTTCCAGGTGACAGGTTCCCTTTAAATTCTTTATTATTTACATATGTTTATACACTTGTATTCACACTTTGCAGGTTTCTCACATTTGTTTTTTGTTCTTCTAGATGAGAGCGATAAAATTTACTGAAAACAAACATAAAAACAAAGAAAAGAAATGTACAAATGGAATCGGTTTAACGCCCTTCCTCCCCCCTTTGTGATGCTGTATTTGAACATGTACTTAACAAATATGCAGACCCATTACACCAGATAGACGAGGACGTGCACCGATAGTGCAGACGGCTGACATTAAAAGCCTTTCCGAGTTACGCAGTCTGTCTCACTGGGTTGCAGTGATTTTGCCTTGTTCTCCATCTTCACTGGGTCCTAACGTTCTGCTATGAGTTTTTTCTACTCAGAGACTTTTTGTCTCCTCTTCTAATTGTCTTCACATGCCTGGCCAGGGCTCCTTTTGCTATTACCTGCTGACGAGGTTACAGAATGAAATTTTACTTTACTGGTTTTCCTGGTCCCTCTTAACAAACAGCAAATGCCTACCCGGCCAATCAGTGACTAAAGAGGTAGGCCACCATTGCAGCCAGTGATTGGCTAAGTAGTCATTTCCTGTCTATTCAGGAAGAGAAACCATCAAGAACCAGTCTTTTGAGGGGAACCAGAAGGAGATACCAGTGGGCACCTGTCTATCAAGGGGGACCAGGAAGAGAAACCATTGAGAACCAGTCTTTTGAGGGGAACCAGAAGGAGATACCAGTGGGCACCTGTCTATCAAGGGGGACCAGGAAGAAATACTATTGGGGACCTGTCTGTTGAGGGGAACCAGAAGGAGATACCAGTGGGCACCTGTCTATCAAGTGGAGCAGGAGGAGGAAATGGACAGAGCGGCTGCCCGGCCTGATCTGAGAGTGTGATCTTGACTAGCCATGGGAGGGGCAGTTGCAAAGAAGTTGCAGGGTGGGAGCACCGTTCAAAAATGTACTGTGGGGCACAGTCATTTGTAGTTAGGTCACTGGACCTTTCTATTTACAGGGGGCCAGAAGGTGAAACCACTGGGGACCTGTGTGTCAAGGGAGGCCAGGAGGAGAGACCAGTAGGCACCTGTCTGTTGAGAGGGGCCAGGAGAAGAGACCTGTGAGACCAGGAGGAGAGACCAGTGGGATCCGGACTGTTGAGGGGGACCAGAAGAAGAGACCTGTGGGGTCCTTTCTATTGAAGGGGGCCAGAAAGTGAAAGCAATGGGGACGTGTGTCGAGGAAAACCAGGAGGAGAGAGAGGTGGGAACCTGACTGTTGAGGGGGACCAGAAGGAGAGACAGGTGGGGACCTGTCATTGAGGGGGACTAGTAGAAGAGACCAGTGGGGACCTGCCTATCAAGAAGGACCAGAAGGAGAAAGCAGTGGTGATGTGTGTCGAGGGGGATGAGAATGAGAGACCAGCAGGGTCCTGGAAAGTGCCAGAATGGGAGCAGCGTGGGAACAATGAGGTGTTTCTTACTTTTTTAAACCATTCTGAGCCTTTGCAAGAAATTTTCAACCTGTGACACCCCTTTAAAGTGTATCTCTGATTATAAACAACTTTTCATGAATCAGTAGTAAATCTGATATGTAAGAACAATTGCCTCTTTCTCCACCTAACAGCCATATCCTCCCTCCTCCTCACACTGTCCTGGTCTGGCTGTAAAACAACTGGCTGCAGCAGAAGCCTCTCCCATCTCTCTGCCTTGTCTGCAGCAAAACTAAAATATTGTTGAGACCTGCCAACTTTACTAAGCCCCACCCTACATCTGGCCACCAGCCGAAGACAGATCAGCTGGAGATTAACCTTTGGACAGACTGACAGAACTGTAACTAGGTCTCTTGTTTACTTTTATTCTTCAGTTCTAGGTCTAGCGTTCCTTTAAATGTTCACTCACTGATCACAAATTTGCCTCCAGAGAGGAGAAGACTTCACAAGGACCAACAGAAATAGCTGTCCGCTCATAAGAGGAGCAAAACCTCTGCAGGAGCATGGTATCATAGCTGGGAAGAGACGTTCTGCAGGGGAAGCAAGAAGGAGCTATTGTCAGCTGTCAGAAGGGGAAGAAGACTGATTCAGCCCAGAGTCAGACTCCAGCAGCACCAAAGAGGATGTTTAAAACCAAATGATTCAGATTTTTTTTATGCTAATGCTAAAATTAAGACAAATTTGCAGTATTTCATCACTTTTAGTGTAAAAATTACCAATATGATAACTCTTCTAGAAGACTCTCCAGGATGAGAAAAACAGCTGCTTTCATCCATAAATGGTGACAAACCTGTCCACAACCACATCCATGTAAATAGAGCTGAGCTGCAAGGCCAGACACAACCCAATGTCCGACAACTGGACCCCCCTACAGATATGACAATGGAAGCCCACTAAGCCAGTGTTCTGGATGCAGCCAGTAGTGTAAAGAATGGAGGTTTTTATTCTGGTTACTATGTATAGGCTGTCAGACTTTTCATACATGAATATAGCCTATGTTTTTAGTAGTATATCTAATGTGTACAGGAGGATAAAGTGTGTATCCATAGGACAGGACCTCCATTCTTTACACTGCAAGCAGCATCCAGAGCACTGGGACACAATATGGCTAAGGGCTCATGCACACAAACGTTTTTTTGCGTTCCGTATACGGTCCGTGAAATACCGGATCCGTCTCATCCGTTATCATCCGATTTCAAACAGAATAACGGATCCGGTATTTAAATTTTTCAAAGATCAAAATAACCAATTTCAGATGCAAATTGTACAGTGGCTATAAAAGACAACCGACTGCCCTCAGAAGATAGCACAGATGATGCCGGACCACATTCGGTTTGGATTTCAGGCTCTAATCCTTGTTTCCCGCTGGAGGAGACGCCTTCGAGCCGGACGGCGCCGTCGCTATTGGGTGCATCCGATCACTTCTGCCAGAATGAGAAGGGGAGCATTTGAAGTTTGGTTTCCCGAACTGCGGAATTATCCGGACAAGTTTCTTAACTACCTACGGATGAGCGTCTGCAGTTTGGACGATCTGCTACATCGTATCGAAAGACAGGACACCATTTTCCGTCGAAGTATTTCACCTGCAGAACGGTTAATGCTTTTTAATTTTAATATTTTGCTAGTAACTGTTTGTATAATTTTTTAGCGTAGCTTTTCCGGGTTCAAAGCTGAACCCAGACATATTTCCCTACCCCATGGTACGAAGATTTTCTGTATTTGATACTGTACTCTACCTAGCGCAGCTCTTGATTGCGCAGGCCAAGGGCTATGGACGCGCTGCATTAGTATTGTTCACTGTGACTTCACCGGCTCCTATGGTCAGGCTTTACCCCTTATCTCGACCATTAGAGACGTTGACTTCACCGTGAGCAATGCTAGCCAGAAGCATACGCCGATCGTTCTCCATGGAGAGCCCGTTCCATCACTGGATTTCCAAAGAATGTCCTTTGCCTTGGGAGAATCACCACAGAACAAAGCATTGGAGCATTTAACGGTGATATGGCCAGTTTAAGGCCCCAAACTAGGCCAACCAATATAGCTTGTATTGTTTTTTTTCATGGGGCAAAGGCTATACAAGAGACAATTTGATTTTCCACCACCTCAACCTCTACCAGGTTCTGATGCTCCCCCCATGCCCTTCGTGTTGTTTGGTGACGAAGCGTTTCAGATGTGTGGCAATCTAATTAAACCTTATTGCAGCCGCGGATTAAACCGGAGCAAAGGTGTGGGATGGGGGATAGGGCTGGGGCGGGGGAAAGGATGTGGGTCGTTGTTGTACTTGCCACCAGGCGCAGTCCACTTGTCTTCTGGCCTCAAACAATTGGTCAGGAGCAAAGTGTTCCATCACAGGGACTAACAAATAAAAAAAATGTTGCACCGGACTCATTTGCGACGTCAACACCACCCCCTCCTGAAGACGACACAAATTATCCTCCAATCTTGCAACTCCATTTGTGAATCCCATCAAGGACTCGTAAACGAGCCTTGTGAGATCCTCGTAGTCCGCCTGGCGGCTCCTACCTGCCCTCTGGCGATGCATTATGGCCTCAAATAATTGGGCTAATCGGTCCATCGTTGCGTCGCCAGAGGGCGGAGGTAGGGGAACATCGGAGTCCTGATTGGCCTGATTTGATTGGCACTATTTTGGGGTGCATATGACTTTTTGATCGCTTGCTATTACACTTTTTGTGATGTAAGGTGACAAAAAATAGCTTTTTTTTACACCGTCTTTATTTTATTATTTTTACGATGTTCACCTGAGGGGTTAGGTCATGTGATATTTTTATAGAGCCGGTTGTTACGGACATTTAACACAATAAAAGCATTTTTGAAACAAAAAAATCATGTTTCAGTGTCTCCATAGTCTGAGAGCAATATTTTTTTTTATTTTTTGGGTGATTGTCCTATGTAGGGGCTCATTTTTTGCGGGATGAGGTGACTGTTAGATTGGTACTATTTTGAGGGGCATATGTTAAGGGAAGTGTGAGATATATATATATATATATATATACAAACCAAAAAAGTTGGGACACTATACAAATCGTGAATAAAAACTGAATGCAATGATGTGGAGGTGCCAACTTCTAGTATTTTATTCAGAATAGAACATAAATCACGGAACAAAAGTTTAAACTGAGAAAATGTACCATTTTAAGGGAAAATATGTTGAATCAGAATTTCATGTTGTCAACAAATCCCCAAAAAGTTGGGACAAGGCCATTTTCACCACTGTGTGGCATCTCCCCTTCTTCTTACAACACTCAACAGACGTCTGGGGACCGAGGAGACCAGTTTGTCAAGTTTAGAAATAGGAATGCTCTCCCATTCTGGTCTAATACAGGCCTCTAACTGTTCAATCGTCTTGGGCCTTCTTTGTTGCACCTTCCTCTTTATGATGCGCCAAATGTTCTCTATAGGTGAAAGATCTGGACTGCAGACTGGCCATTTCAGTGCCCGGATCCTTCTCCTACGCAGCCATGATGTTGTGATTGATGCAGAATGTGGTCTGGCATTATCTTGTTGAAAAATGCAGGGTCTTCCCTGAAAGAGATGACGTCTGGATGGGAGCATATGTTGTTCTAGAACCTGAATATATTTTTCTGCATTGATGGTGCCTTTCCAGACATGCAAGCTGCCCATGCCACACACACTCATGCAACCCCATACCATCAGAGATGCAGGCTTCTGAACTAAGCGTTGATAACACCTTGGGTTGTCCTCTTTGGTCCGGATGACATGGCGTCCCAGATTTCCAAAAAGAACTTCGAATCGTGACTCGTCTGACGACAGAACAGTCTTCCATTTTGCCACACTCCATTTTAAATGATCCCTGGCCCAGTGAAAACGCCTGAGCTTGTGGATCTTGCTTAGAAATGGCTTCTTCTTTGCACTGTAGAGTTTCAGCTGGCAACGGCGGATGGCACGGTGGATTGTGTTCACTGACAATGGTTTCTGGAAGTATTCCTGAGCCCATTCTGTGATTTCCTTTACAGTAGCATTCCTGTTTGTGGTGCAGTGTCGTTTAAGGGCCCGGAGATCACGGGCATCCAGTAGGGTTTTACGGCCTTGACCCTTACGCACAGAGATTGTTCCAGATTCTCTGAATCTTCGGATGATGTTATGCACAGTTGATGATGATAGATGCAAAGTCTTTGCAATTTTTCGCTGGGTAACACCTTTCTGATATTGCTCCACTATCTTTCTGCGCAACATTGTGGGAATTGGTGATCCTCTACCCATCTTGGCTTCTGAGAGACACTGCCGCTCTGAGAAGCTCTTTTTATACCCAATCATGTTGCCAATTGACCTAATTAGTGTTAATTGGTCTTCCAGCTCTTCGTTATGCTCAAATTTACTTTTTCCAGCCTCTTATTGCTACTTGTCCCAACTTTTTGGGGATTTGTTGACACCGTGAAAATTTGAATCAACGTATTTTTCCTTTAAAATGATACATTTACTCGGATTAAACGTTTGATCCGTCATCTACGTTCTATTACAAATAAAATATTTGCCATTTCCACATCATTGCATTCAGTTTTTATTCACAATTTGTTTAGTGTCCCAACTTTTTGGGAATCCGGTTTGTATATATATATATATATATGCCCTGCCATATATACATATATAGGAATCTATATATTTATAGATGGGTATATACATAGAGATGTACACTCACCTAAAGAATTATTAGGAACACCTGTTCTATTTCTCATTAATGCGATTATCTAGACAACCAATCACATGGCAGTTGCTTCAATGCATGTAGGGTTGTGGTCCTGGTCAAGACAATCTCCTGAACTCCAAACTGAATATCAGAATGGGAAAGAAAGGTGATATAAGCAATTTTGAGCGTGGCATGGTTGTTGGTGCCAGACGGGCCGGTCTGAGTATTTCACAATCTGCTCAGTTACTGGGATTTTCACCCACAACCATTTCTAGGGTTTACAAAGAATGGTGTGAAAAGGGAAAAACCTCCAGTATGCGGCAGTCCTGTGGGCGAAAATGCCTTGTGGATGCTAGAGGTCAGAGGAGAATGGGCGACTGATTCAAGCTGATAGAAGAGCAACGTTGACTGAAATAACCACTCGTTACAACCGAGGTATGCAGCAAAGCATTTGTGAAGCCACAACACGCACAACCTTGAGGCGGATGGGCTACAACAGCAGAAGACCCCACCGGGTACCACTCATCTCCACTACAAATAGGAAAAAGAGGCTACAATTTGCACGAGCTCACCAAAATTGGACTGTTGAAGACTGGAAAAGTGGTTTCTTGAACATGACAATGAGTTCACTGTACTAAAATGGCCCCACAGTCACCAGATCTCAACCCTATAGAGCATCTTTGGGATGTGGTGGAACGGGAGCTTCGTGCCCTGGATGTGCATCCCTCAAATCTCCATCAACTGCAAGATGCTATCCTATCAATATGGGCCAACATTTCTAAAGAATGCTATCAGCACCTTGTGGAATCAATGCCACGTAGAATTAAGGCAGTTCTGAAGGCAAAAGGGGGTCCAACACCGTATTAGTATGGTGTTCCTAATAATTCTTTAGGTGAGTGTATGTATGCCCCCTCAGCAGCATGCATCTCTATGTATATAATATATTGTATAGGTGGGCTTATTATCCCCCAGATATATATATATATATATATATATATATATATATAAAATGTATACCTGCCCCCTATATATATATATTATGTCCACTCATATATGTTTATAGATGTGCCCCAAGTATCTATAAACATATATGTGCAAAGGAATTATGGCCAGTCTCCCCTGCCCCCCCCCCCCCCCCCCCACTGGAATGCGCCTGCTGGAAGGGTGGAAGAGACCGACAGCTGGACAATTATGTCCAGCGTCGGCCTCTTAAAAAGACAGAAGATCAATAAGATCCTCTGCCCTTTGTCACCATCTCTGGCAGTGCCGGAGATGGTGTGACTAACAGGAACATGGGAACAAAGAGTTACCATGCCCCTGTGTGTGGCTGACTTCCTGTAATTACAGCGCCGGAGGTGTGCATCCGCTCCACAGGCGGGAGGATCAAAGGATTCCCCCGCCTGGAAGCGTGCTCCGGGATGCGCGGGCCGGCGCGGTGACGTCATATCACCGCGCCGCAGCACTGGGGGATCGGGAGCGAGCACCGCCGAACTTAAATAGTCCAGCGGCACTACGCTCAGGACATTTATTACAACCACCAGCTGGAGAGGATCAGCCCCTGGAGAAACGAGCATCCCCTGGACAATGAGCATTAACCTCTTAAGGACATAGGGCGTACAGGTACGCCCTTGTGCCCTGGTACTTAAGGACACAGGGCGTACATGTACGCCCTGTGCATTTTCGATCACCGCCGCACGGCGGGCGGTGATCGGAACCCCGTGCCTGCTCAAATCATTGAGCAGGCACTTGGAGCAAATGCGCCGGGGGGTCCGGTGACCCCCCCATGTATGCGATCGCAGAAAACCGCAGGTCAATTCATCCCTGCGGTTTTCTGCGTTTCCGGGTTATTCGGGTCTCTGAAGTCCCGATAACCCGGAACAGGATGGTGATGGTGGTGTGATTTCACTCCACCAATCACCATCCAGCGATCCTGAGTGGTGATGGTGACATCACCACTCAGGATCGCTTTCTGATTGGTCTGTGGGCGGTCCGGCGGCAGATTCAAAAGAGGCAGGCGCTCCTCTCCTCCTCCTTTTGTGTTCCGGAGCCGGAGGAGAGAGGAGCTGCCTGCACGTGTCTGCTGCACCCGATCTGTGCCCCCCAGGACCCGATCTGTGCCCCCCAGGACCCGATCTGTGCCCCCCAGGACCCCATCAGGTACATAGGGACAGCTAGGGAAAGTTTGGTTTAGGCAGGGAAAAAAAAAGGGAAAGTTAGTTTTTGAACTTTGATTGCATCACCCTAGTTAGGGTGTCTGGGGTCCACAGCACAGCTGTGTGACCCTAGACCCCCCAGGGGTGCTGCCACGATGATGATGAGCCCCCAAGGCGACGGAGACGCCGCCAGGCGGAGCAAGGGGACCGCCATGTTAGGGACCCTGTGGCCCACACTAGTACGAGCAGCTCTGGGGCTCGTACTGGTTTCCCGGCCCACCAGTTAAATCCACCGGAGCCCCCTGCCGGTGAACTTGTCTGGTGTAGCCCAGAGCGATACGAGCCTGTGATTCCTGATTTTGTAGGCCAATCAGGAATCCAGATTTCCACAGTGGGCTACACTGAATATGACTTTTTTTGTCATTTTTTCAGTGACCCACTGGTAAATCTGATGGTGGAGCAGACGAATCTGTACGCCCAACAGTTCGTCGCTCAACACCCGGGCTCCTTTTTGGCCAGGCCCGGTGGCTGGACGCCGGTCAGTGCAGCCGAAATGAGGACATTTTGGGGCCTCGTGCTGCATATGGGCCTGGTCAAAAAACCCAGTGTCAGGCTGTACTGGAGTGGGGACGTCCTATACCAGGCCCCACTTTACAGTACAGCCATGACACGCTCCCGGTTTGAGGCCATCCGGAAATGTCTGCATTATTCCGATAATGCAGCATGTCCCCCCCGAGGTGATCCTGCCCATGACCGTCTGTACAAGATACGGCCGGTCATCGATCACTTTGGGGCCAAATTCATGGAGGCCTATGTACCTGGAAGAGAGGTCGCGGTTGATGAGTCTCTCATTGCGTTCAAGGGGAGACTCATTTTCCGCCAGTATGTGCCCTCCAAGCGGGCGAGGTATGGCGTGAAGCTATACAAAATTTGTGAGAGTACCTCAGGGTACACTTACAAATTTCGTGTATACGAGGGGCGAGATTCCCGGATTCAACCCCCAGAATGTCCCCCCACTCTGGGTGTTACCGGGAAACTTGTGTGGGACCTTATGTACCCACTGCTGGATAAGGGTTACCACTTGTACGTGGATAACTTTTATACCAGTATCCCCTTGTTCCAGTCCCTTGCCGCCAGATCCACGTCCGCTTGTGGGACCGTGCGGAAAAATCAACGCGGCCTCCCTGCCCACCCCCTCCAGGTACCTATCCCCAGGGGTGAGACCCGTGCCCTTACCACTGGAAACCTGTTGCTGGTCAGGTATAAGGACAAGAGGGATGTCCTCATGCTGTCCACAATTCATGGTAACGGCATCACCCCTGTCCCTGTGCGAGGTACCGCGGCAACGGTCCTCAAGCCCGATTGTATCGTCGCTTACAATCGGTATATGGGAGGAGTTGATCTCTCTGATCAAGTCCTCAAGCCATATAACGCCATGCGCAAAACCCGGGCATGGTACAAAAAAGTTGCGGTCTACTTGGTGCAGGTTGCCATGTACAACTCTTTTGTACTATCCCGAAGCGCTGGCAGCACAGGGACATTCCTCCAGTTCTATGAGGCAGTCCTCAAGGCCCTGATCTTTTCGGACCGGGAAAGAGCAGGCCGGAGTACCTCGGGAACTGTAGGCGCCCGGATCGTCCCTGGCCAACACTTTCCAGGTGTGGTCCCCCATACTGGAAAGAAGGGACGAACCCAAAAAAAGTGCAGAGTGTGTCGCAGGAGGGGGATACGGAAGGACACGACTACTCAGTGCGACACTTGCCCCGATCATCCGGGCCTCTGCATTGACGGTTGCTTCAGGGAGTATCACACTTCCATGGAGTACTAAATTTATATCCCAATTTAGCACTGACATCGGATAAAAAAAAATGGTTCTCAGACTTGAGACACCCAAAAAAACTAAAATAATTTATTAAAAGTAGACATAGGTATTGCCGCGTCAGTAATAATCTCCTCTATAAAAATGCCCCATTACCTAACCCCCCAGATTAACACGGTCCAGAAAAAAAAAAAAAAGGTGCAAAAAAAGTTTTTTTTTGTCACCTTACATAATAAAAAGTTTAATAGCAAGCGATCAAAAAGTCATATAGCCCCCAAATTAGTGCCAATAAAACCGTCATCTCATCCCGCAAAAAATGAGCCCCCACATAAGATAATCAGATAAAAAAAAAAATAGAAAATGACTCTTAGACTTTAGAGATACAATTTTTTTTTAGGGTATCAAAAAGGATAATATAGTCTAAAACCTAAATAATTGTAAAAAAAAGTTGACTTATTAGGTATCGCCGCGTCCGTAAGAATCTCCTCTATAAAAATACCCCATGACCCAACCCCCCAGATTAACACAGTAAAAAAAAAAAAAAAAAATAGGTGCAAAAAAATTATTTTTTTGTCACCTTACATAACAAAAAGTTTAATAGCAAGCGATCAAAAAGTCATATAGCCCCCAAAATAGTGCCAATAAAACCGTCCGCTCATCCCGCAAAAAATGAGCCCCCACATAAGATAATTGGCTAAAAGAAAATAAAAAAAAATGACACTTAGACTTTAGAGATACCCAAAAAAAAAATGTTGTATCAAAAAAGATAATATAGTCAAAAACCTAAATAATTGTAAAAAAAAAGTAGACTTATTAGATATTTCCGCGTCCGTAAGAATCTCCTCTATAACAATATCCCATGACCTAACTACCCAGATTAACACGGTTAAAAAATAAAAATAAAAAACGGTGCCAAAACCGCTATTTTTGGCACTTTTCCATTTCAGTCCGTTTTTTCCGGTAACAAAACAAGGGTTAACAACCAAACAAAAGTTAAAATTTATTACCCTGATACTGCAGTTTACAGAAACGCCACATTTGTGGTCGTAAACTGCTGTATCCGTAAAAGGGAGGCCGCAAAAGGAAAGGACCGACATGGTTTCTGGAAGGCCGATTTTGATGGCCTTTTTTATTGACACCATATCCCTTTTGAAGCCCCCCTGATGCCCCCCTAGAGTAAAAACTCCCTAAAATTGACCCCATCTAAGAAACTACACCCCTCAAGGTATTCAAAAATGATTATACAAACTTTATTAACCCTTTAGGTGTTCCTCAACAGTTAATGGCAAATGGAGATGAAATATCAGAATTTCTATTTTTGGTAACCTTGCCTCACAAAAATGTAATATAGAGCAACCAAAAATTATATTTGCCCTAAAAATACTCCCCCAAAAAATGCCACCTTATCCCGTAGTTTCCAAAATGGGGTCACTTTTAGGGAGTTTCGACTCCAGGGGTGCATCAGGGGGGTTGAAACAGGACACGGTGTAAATAAACCGGTCCATAAAAATCAGCCCTCCAAAAACCAAACGGCGCACCTTTCACTCTACGCCCCGCTGTGTGGCCGTACAGTAGTGTACGGCCACATATTGGGTGTTTCTGTAAACGGCAGAGTCAGGGTAATAAAGATACAGTCTTGTTTGGCTGTTAACCCTTGCTTTGTTAGTAGAAAACATGGGTTAAAATGGAAAATAAGGCAAAAAAATGAAATTTTCCAATTTCATCCCCATTTGCCAATAACTCTTGTGCAACACCTAAAGGGTTAACGACGTATGTAAAACCAGTTTTGAATACCTTGAGGGGTGTAGTTTCTTAGATGGGGTCACTTTTAGGGAGTTTCGACTCCAGGGGTGCATCAGGGGGGTTGAAACAGGACACGGTGTAAATAAACCGGTCCATAAAAATCAGCCCTCCAAAAACCAAACGGCGCACCTTTCACTCTACGCCCCGCTGTGTGGCCGTACAGTAGTGTACGGCCACATATTGGGTGTTTCTGTAAACGGCAGAGTCAGGGTAATAAAGATACAGTCTTTTTTGGCTGTTAACCCTTGTTTTGTTAGTGGAAAACATGGGTTAAAATGGAAAATAAGGCAAAAAAATGGAATTTTCAAATTTCATCCCCATTTGCCAATAACTCTTGTGCAACATCTAAAGGGTTAACGACATATGTAAAACCAGTTTTGAATACCTTGAGGGGTGTAGTTTCTTAGATGGGGTCACTTTTAGGGAGTTTCTACTCCAGGGGTGCATCAGGGGGCTTCAAATGGGACATGGTGTAAATAAACCAGTCCATAAAAATCAGCCCTCCAAAAACCATACGGCGCACCTTTCACTCTACGCCCCGCTGTGTGGCCGTACAGTAGTTTGCGGCCACATATTGGGTGTTTCTGTAAACGGCAGAGTCAGGGTAATAAAGATACAGTCTTGTTTGGCTGTTAACCCTTGATTTGTTAGTGGAAAACATGGGTTAAAATGGAAAATAAGGCAAAAAAAGAAATTTTCTAATTTCATCCCCATTTGCCAATAACTCTTGTGCAACACCTAAAGGGTTAACGACGTATGTAAAACCAGTTTTGAATACCTTGAGGGGTGTAGTTTCTTAGATGGGGTCACTTTTAGGGAGTTTCTACTCCATGGGTGCATCAGGGGGCTTCAAATGGGACATGGTGTAAATAAACCAGTCCATAAAAATCAGCCCTCCAAAAACCATACGGCGCACCTTTCACTCTACGCCCCGCTGTGTGGCCGTACAGTAGTGTACGGCCACATATTGGGTGTTTCTGTAAACGGCAGAGTCAGGGCAATAAAGATACAGTCTTGTTTGGCTGTTAACCCTTGATTTGTTAGTGGAAAACATGGGTTAAAATGGAAAATAAGGCAAAAAAAGAAATTTTCTAATTTCATCCCCATTTGCCAATAACTCTTGTGCAACACCTAAAGGGTTAACGACGTATGTAAAACCAGTTTTGAATACCTTGAGGGGTGTAGTTTCTTAGATGGGGTCACTTTTAGGGAGTTTCTACTCTAGGGGTGCATCAGGGGGCTTCAAATGGGACATGGTGTAAATAAACCAGTCCATAAAAATCAACCTTCCAAAAACCATACGGCGCACCTTTCACTCTACGCCCCGCTGTGTGGCCGTACAGTAGTTTACGGCCACATATTGGGTGTTTCTGTAAACTGCAGAGTCAGGGCAATAAAGATACAGTCTTGTTTGGCTGTTAACCCTTGCTTTGTTAGTGGAAAAAATGGGTAAAAATGAAATATTAGACAGAAAAATGAAATTCTCAAATTTCATCCCCATTTGCCAATAACTCTTGTGCAACACCTAAAGGGTTAACAACATATGTAAAATCACTTTTGAATACCTTGAGGGGTGTAGTTTCTTAGATGGGGTCATTTTTGGGTGGTTTCTATTATGTAAGCCTCGCAAAGCGACTTCAGACCTGAAATGGTCCCTAAAAATTTAGTTTTTGTAAATTTCAGAAAAATTTCAAGATTTGCTCCTAAACTTCTAAGCCTTATAACATCCCCAAAAAATAAAATATCATTCCCAAAATAATTCACACATGAAGTAGACATATGGGGAATGTAAAGTCATCACAATTTTTGGGGGTATTACTATGTATTACAGAAGTAGAGAAACTGAAACTTTGAAATTTGCTAATTTTTCAAAATTTTTGATAAATTTGGTATTTTTTGGTGCAAAAAAAATATTTTTTTGACTTAATTTTACTAGTGTCATGAAGTACAATATGTGACGAAAAAACAATGTCAGAACGGCCTGGATAAGTCAAAGCGTTTTAAAGTTATCAGCACTTAAAGTGACACTGGTCAGATTTGCAAAAAATGGCCTGGTCCTAAGGTGTAAAAAGGCTGGGTCCTTAAGGGGTTAATATTGGCTGAGTATTATTAACCCCTTTTGGTCCCCATATCCCTATACCACCAACGTTGTATTAACCCTTTTGGTCCCCATATCCCTATACCACCAACGTTGTATTCCCCTGCATTAACCCTTATTATTCCCCCTATACCACCAACGATTCCCCTGCATTAACCCTTATTATTCCCTCTATACCACCAACGATTCTCCTGCATTATTCCCCTGCATTTAACCCTTATCATTCCCCTACACTATACCACCAACACCCCTGTATTTACCCTAATTCACCCCTGCATCTCCCTGGTACCCCCTGCACAGTTAACCCGTGCTCCCCTGAATTCTCCCCTGTTTAACCCCTGTAATACCAACCCTGGTATCCCCTGCTATATCTCCCTGTCATCTACCCCTGATCCCCTGGTATCCCTTAATACACCTTCACTGCTGCCCTGCCTGCCCCAGCAGCAGTGAGTGTGTGTTATCCCCTCGTTACTCCATTAGGGACAGCTTAGAGCCAGTTTGGGTGGGCTATTGATGTATATATAAGTGTAATTGTAGTTAGATCCTGGGGAGGACTGTGTTAGCGTAGTTAGGACCGTATTAGTGTGTTGTTATAGTGTGTTTACTTATATTGCTGTGTGCTGCTATAAATATATATATCTATTCCATTGATATAGATATATATAATTATAAGCAAATATTAGACTGTAACGTGTAGTGTGTAATAAATACCTTTTATTTAAGCACAGTGTGTAGTCTGTTATAGTAGTAAGGCGCTGCAGCAATAGCCGCAGTGTAGTTCAGTTCAGTGTAGAGTAAGGTAATCAGTAGTGTTTGATTATTTGGTATAAATAGGCGGAGGCATCACTAGACGACTCACGCCTATTTATGAATATAAATTATTGAGATTTGTATAAATATCAATAATCAATATTTTCTTTAACAGCATACGCCTTTTTGATCGCTTGGTGTTGCACTTTTAGTGATAAGCACAGTTTATATTTCATTTTTTGGACGGCGTTCACCTGAGGGGTTAGGTCATGTGATATTTTTATAGAGCCGGTCTATACAGACTTTATTTTGGGAAACAGAAACATAGAATGTGTCGGCAGATAAGAACCATTTGGCCCATCTAGTCTTCCCAATTTACTGAGTACTATGGATAGTCCCTGGCCCTATCTTATATGAAGGATGGCCTTATGCCTATCCCATGCATGCTTAAACTCCTCCACTGTATTTGCAGCTACCACTTCTGCAGGAAGGCTATTCCATGCATCCACTACTCTCTCAGTAAAGTAATACTTCCTGATATTACTTTTAAACCTTTGCCCCTCTAATTTAAAACGATGTCCTCTTGAGCTACTTGAGAAACCTTGGCGCGGTGCTCGGGCTCAGACATGTCCTACACCGTAGGACATGTTGGCTAATCTCTCAATTTTAAAATCAGTTTGAGGGTTTAGTAAGACCGCAGAGTGCAACTGTTATTTTGTTATATTGTTATATTGATTATCACATCCACATAATTGCTATCTTGTGTAGGATGTCTATTGTGGTATTTGTGGTTCGCTGCGGGCATCCGCCACTGTATGCATTTTTGCTGGGGATCGTCATTAGCAACGGGCCACAAGTGCAGGATTTGCTCCCCTGTATGTATATATATATGCACAACTGCATGTGGGTTTGAGCACTTCCTGCCTGTTTAATACCACACCATTCTTTTCAGTTTGTATATGTCCTCTTGTAGCAGTTTTCCTTCTTTTAAATATTCTCTCCTCCTTTACCGAGTTGATTCCCTTTATGTATTTAGCAGTTTCTCTCATCTCCCCTCTGTCTCGTCTTTCTTCCAAGCTATACATGTTAAGGTCCTTTAATCTTTCCTGGTAAGTTTTATCCTGCAATCCATGTACCAGTTTAGTAGCTCTTCTCTGAACTCTCTCCAAAGTATCAATATCCTTCTGGAGATATGGTCTCCAGTACTGAGCAGAATACTCCAGATGAGGTCTCACTAGTGCTCTGTAGAGCGGCATGAGCGCCTCCCTCTGTCTACTGGTAATGCCTCTCCCTATACACCCAAGCATTCTGCTAGCCTTTCCCGCTGCTCTGTGACATTGTCTGCCTACCTTTAAGTCTTCTGAAATAATGATCCCTAAATCCCTTTCCTCAGATACTGAGGTTAGGACTGTATCACTGATTGTATATTCTGCTCTTGGGTTTTTACGTCCCAGGTGCATTATCTTGCACATCAACATTAAATTTTAGTTGCCAGATTTTTGACCATTCCTCTAGTTTTCCTAAGTCCTTTTCCATTTGGTGTATCCCTCCAGGAACATCAACCCTGTTACAAATCTTTGTGTCATCAGCAAAAAGACACCTTACCATCGAGGCCTTCTGCAATTTCGCTGATAAAGATATTAAACAATATGGGTCCCAGAACAGATCCCTGAGGTACCCCACTGGTAACAAGACCTTGGTCTGAATATACTCCATTGACTACAACCCTCTGTTGTCTGTCCCTCAGCCACTGACTAATCCATTCAACAATATGGGAGTCCAAGCCCAAAGACTGCACTTTATTGATAAGCCTTCTATGTGGGACAGTATCAAAAGCCTTACTAAAGTCTAGATAAGCGATGTCTACTGCACCTCCGCCATCTATTATTTTAGTCACCCAATCAAAAAAATCTATAATATTAGTTTGACATGATCTCCCTGAAGTAAACCCATGCTGTTTTTCATCTTTCAATCCATGGGATTTTAGATGTCCCACAATCCTCTCCTTAACCACTTCAGCCCCGCTAGGTGAAACCCCCTTCATGACCAGAGCACTTTTTACACTTCGGCACTACACTACTTTCACCGTTTATCGCTCGGTCATGCAACTTACCACCCAAATGAATTTTACCTCCTTTTCTTCTCACTAATAGAGCTTTCATTTGGTGGTATTTCATTGCTGCTGGCATTTTTACTTTTTTTGTTATTAATCAAAATGTAACGATTTTTTTGCAAAAAAATGACATTTTTCACTTTCAGCTGTAAAATTTTGCAAAAAAAAAATGACATCCATATATAAATTTTTCGCCAAATTTATTGTTCTACATGTCTTTGATAAAAAAAAAATGTTTGGGCAAAAAAAAAATGGTTTGGGTAAAAGTTATAGCATTTACAAACTATGGTACAAAAATTTGAATTTCCGCTTTTTGAAACAGCTCTGACTTTCTGAGCACCTGTCATGATTCCTGAGGTTCTACAATGCCCAGACAGTAGAAACACCCCACAAATGACCCCATTTCGGAAAGTAGACACCCTAAGGTATTCGCTGATGGGCCTAGTGAGTTCATAGAACTTTTTATTTTTTGTCACAAGTTAGCGGAAAATGATGATGATTTATTTTTTTATTTTTTTTCTTACAAAGTCTCATATTCCACTAACTTGCGACAAAAAATAAAAAATTCTAGGAACTCACCATGCCCCTCACAGAATACCTTGGGGTGTCTTCTTTCCAAAATGGGGTCACTTGTGGGGTAGTTATACTGCCCTGGCAATTTAGGGGCCCAAATGTGTGAGAACTTTGCAATCAAAATGTGTAAAAAATGACCGGTGAAATCCAAAAGGTGCACTTTGGAATATGTGCCCCTTTGCCCACCTTGGCTGCAAAAAAGTGTGACACATCTGGTATCGCCGTACTCAGGAGAAGTTGGGGAATGTGTTTTGGGGTGTCATTTTACATATACCCATGCTGGGTGAGAAAAATATCTTGGTCAAATGCCAACTTTGTATAAAAAAATTGGAAAAGTTGTCTTTTGCCAAGATATTTCTCTCATCCAGCATGGTTATATGTAAAATGACACCCCAAAACACATTCCCCAACTTCTCCTGAGTACGGCGATACCAGATGTGTCACACTTTTTTGCTGCCAAGGTGGGCAAAGGGGCACATATTCCAAAGTGCACCTTTCAGATTTTGCAGGCCATTTTTTACACATTTTGATTGCAAAGTACTTCTCACACATATGGGCCCCTAAATTGCCAGGGCAGTATAACTACGCCACAAGTGACCCCATTTTGGAAAGAAGACACCCCAAGGTATTCCGTGAGGGGCATGGCGAGTTCCTAGAATTTTTTATTTTTTGTCACAAGTTAGCGGAAAATGATGATTTTTTTTTTTTCTCTTTTTTCCTTACAAAGTCTCATATTCCACTAACTTGCGACAAAAAATAAAAAATTCTAGGAACTCGCCATGCCCCTCACGGAATACCTTGGGGTGTCTTCTTTCCAAAATGGGGTCACTTGTGGCGTAGTTATACTGCCCTGGCAATTTAGGGGCCCATATGTGTGAGAAGTACTTTGCAATCAAAATCTGTAAAAAATGACCGGTGAAATCCGAAAGGTGCACTTTGGAATATGTGCCCCTTTGCCCACCTTGGCATCAAAAAAGTGTCACACATCTGGTATCGCCGTACTCAGGAGAAGTTGGGGAATGTGATTTGGGGTGACATTTTACATATACCCATGCTGGGTGAGAGAAATATCTTGGCAAAAGACAACTTTTCCCATTTTTTTATACAAAGTTGGCATTTGACCAAGATATTTTTCTCACCCAGCATGGGTATATGTAAAATGACACCCCAAAACACATTGCCCAACTTCTCCTGAGTACGGCGATACCAGATGTGTCACACTTTTTTGCTGCCAAGGTGGGCAAAGGGGCACATATTCCAAAGTGCACCTTTCGGATTTTGCAGGGCATTTTTTACACATTTTGATTGCAAAGTTCTTCTCACACATATGGGCCCCTAAATTGCCAGGGCAGTATAACTACGCCACAAGTGACCCCATTTTGGAAAGAAGACACCCCAAGGTATTCCGTGAGGGGCATGGCGAGTTCCTAGAATTTTTTATTTTTTGTCGCAAGTTAGTGGAATATGAGACTTTGTAAGGAAAAAAGAAAAAAAAAAGAAAAATCATCATTTTCCGCTAAATTGTGACAAAAAATAAAAAATTCTAGGAACTCGCCGTGCCCCCCACGGAATACCTTGGGGTGTCTTCTTTCCAAAATGGGGTCACTTGTGGCGTAGTTATACTGCCCTGGCAATTTAGGGGCCCAAATGTGTAAGAAGTACCTTGCAATCAAAATGTGTAAAAAATGGCCTGCGAAATCCGAAAGGTGCACTTTGGAATGTGTGCCCCTTTGCCCACCTTGGCTGCAAAAAAGTGTCACACATGTGGTATCGCCGTACTCAGGAGAAGTTGGGCAATGTGTTTTGGGGGGTCATTTTACATATACCCATGCTGGGTGAGAGAAATATCTTGGCAAAAGACAACTTTTCCCATTTTTTTATACAAAGTTGGCATTTGACCAAGATATTTATCTCACCCAGCATGGGTATATGTAAAATGACACCCCAAAACACATTCCCCAACTTCTCCTGAGTACGGCGATACCAGATGTGTGACACTTTTTTGCAGCCTAGATGCGCAAAGCGGCCCAAATTCCTTTTAGGAGGGCATTTTTAGACATTTGGATCCCAGACTTCTTCTCACACTTTCGGGCCCCTAAAAAGCCAGGGCAGTATAAATACCCCACATGTGACCCCACTTTGGAAAGAAGACACCCCAAGGTATTCAATGAGGGGCCTGGCGAGTTCCTAGAATTTTTTTTTTTTTTGCATAAGTTAGCGGATATTGATTTTTTTTTTGTTTTTTTCTCACAAAGTCTCACTTTCCGCTAACTTAGGACAAAAATTTCAATCTTTCATGGACTCAATATGCCCCTCACGGAATACCTTGGGGTGTCTTCTTTCCGAAATGGGGTCACATGTGGGGTATTTATACTGCCCTGGCTTTTTAGGGGCCCTAAAGTGTGAGAAGAAGTCTGGAATATAAATGTCTAAAAATGTTTACGCATTTGGATTCCGTGAGGGGTATGGTGAGTTCATGTGAGATTTTATTTTTTGACACAAGTTAGTGGAATATGAGACTTTGTAAGAAAAAACAAAAACAAAAACAAACAAAAAATTTCCGCTAACTTGTGCCAAAAAAAATGTCTGAATGGAGCCTTACCGGGGGGGGGGGGGGGGTGATCAATGACAGGGGGGGTGATCAATGACAGAGGGGGTGATCAATGACAGGGGGGTGATCAATGACAGGGGGGTAATCACCCATATAGACTCCCGGATCACCCCCCTGTCATTGATCACGCCCCTGGTAAGGCTCCATTCAGACGTCCGCATGATTTTTTACGGATCCATGGATCGGATCCACAGAACGCATGCGGACGTCTGAATGGAGCCTTACAGGGGGGTTATCAATGACAGGGGTGATCAGGGTAATCAGGGTGATCACCCCCCTGTCACTGATCACCCCCCCTGTAAGGCTCCATTCAGACGTCCGCATGATTTTTTACGGATCCATGGATCGGATCCACAAAACGCATGCGGACGTCTGAATGGAGCCTTACAGGGGGGTTATCAATGACAGGGGATGATCAGGGTGATCACCCCCCTGTCACTGATCACCCCCGCTGTAAGGCTCCATTCAGACATCCGCATGATTTTTTACGGATCCATGGATACATGGATCGGATCCACAGAACGCATGCGGACGTCTGAATGGAGCCTTACAGGGGGGTTATCAATGACAGGGGGTGATCAGGGTAATCAGGGTGATCACCCCCCTGTCACTGATCACCCCCCCTGTAAGGCTCCATTCAGACATCCGCATGATTTTTTACGGATCCATGGATACATGGATCGGATCCACAGAACGCATGCGGACGTCTGAATGGAGCCTTACAGGGGGGTTATCAATGACAGGGGGTGATCAGGGTAATCAGGGTGATCACCCCCCTGTCACTGATCACCCCCCCTGTAAGGCTCCATTCAGACGTCCGCATGATTTTTACGGATCCATGGATACAGGGGGGTGATCAATGACAGGGGGGTGATCAATGACAGGGGGTGATCAGGGAGTGTATATGGGTGATCACCCGCCTGTCATTGATCACCCCCCTGTAAGGCTCCATTCAGACGTCCGTATGCTTTTTGCGGATCCGATCCATGTATCCGTGGATCCGTAAAAATCATACGGACGTCTGAACGGAGCCTGACAGGGGGGTGATCAATGACAGGGCGGTGATCAATGAAAGGGGGGTGATCATGGAGTTTATATGGGGTGATCATGGGTGATCAGGGGTTTATAAGGGGTTAATAAGTGACGGGGGGGGCTGTAGTGTAGTGTAGTGTGGTGTTTGGTGGGACTGTACTGACCTACCTGAGTCCTCTGGTGGTCGATCCTAACAAAAGGGACCACCAGAGGACCAGGTAGGAGGTATATTAGACGCTGTTATGAAAACAGCGTCTAATATACCTGTTAGGGGTTAAAAAATTCGGATCTCCAGCCTGCCAGCGAACGATCGCCGCTGGCAGGCTGGAGATCCACTCGCTTACCTTCCGTTCCTGTGAGCGCGCGCGCCTGTGCGCGCGCGTTCACAGGAAATCTCGCGTCTCGCGAGAAGACGCGTATATGCGTCCAGGAGGAATAAAGCAACCACCTTCCGGACGCATATACGCGTACAGCTGTCGGGAGGTGGTTAAGTATGGTTTCCATTAATTTCCCCACTATTGATGTCAGGCTTACTGGCCTATAGTTGCCCGATTCCTCCCTACTACCTTTCTTGTGAATGGGCACAACATTTGCTAATTTCCAATCTTCTGGGACGACTCCTGTTCCCAGTGATTGGTTAACTAAATCTGTTAATGGTTTTGCTAGTTCACCGCTGAGCTCTTTTAATAGCTTTGGGTGTATCCCATCAGGCCCCTGGGACTTATTTGTATTAATTTTAGACAGCTGACTTAGAATCTCTTCCTCTGTAAAGACACATGCATCAAAAGATTCATTAGTCTTCCTTCCTAACTGAGGTCCTTCTCCTTCATTTGCCTTTGTAAAAACTAAACAGAAGTATTTATTGAGGCAGTCAGCTAGTTTTTTATCTTCTTCCATATACCTTCCTTCTTTAGTTTTTAATTTGTTAATTCCTTGTTTTAATGTATCTGAAAAATGTCTTATCGGCTTTTTTCACTGACCGAGCTAATTTCTCTTCTGCCTCTGCTTTAGAAGCTCTTATAACTTGTTTGGCCTCTCTCTGCCTAATCTTATAAATTTGCCTGTCATCCTCGTTTTCTTATTTTTTATAAATTACTAAATGCTATTTTTTTTTGTTTTTTATGATTTTGGCCACTTGTGCTGAGTACCACAGTGTTCTCTTCCTTTTTTTGCTTTTACTGACAAGCCTAATGCAACTATCTGTTGCCTTCAATAGTGCCACTTTTAAGTAGTCCCATTTCTCCTGGATTCCATTGAAACTGTTCCAATCTGATAGGGACTCGTATACCTCTAATCTAATTTTAGAAAAGTCAGTTTTTCTAAAATCTAAAACTTTTTTGTTTTTGTGTGGTGTGACTCAGTCACTGTACTTATAGTAAACCACACTGACTGGTGATCACTAGATCCCAAGCTTTCCCCTACAGTAATATCAGATACCAAATTCCCATTTGTGAATACTAAATCTAAAATGGCCTCCTTCCGGGTTGGCCCCTCCACTACTTGCTGTAGAGATAATCCCAGTAGGGAATTTAGAATATCTGTACTCCTGGCAGAACTAGCTATTTTGGTTTTCCAGTTTACATCAGGAAGATTAAAGTCTCCCATAATGATAACTTCCCCTTTCAATGTCATTTTAGCTATTTCCTCAACTAGTAGATCATCTAATTCTTTGACTTGGCTAGGTGGTCTATATATCACACCTACACGAGTTACCTTATGATTATCAAGCAGCAACATAACCGAAAGTGACTCTAAATTGGTCTCGCTAACTTGTATTAAATTCGATTATATCTTTCACATACAGGGCCACCCCTCCCCCTTTCTTGCCTTCTCTGTCTTTCCTATATAGAGAGAACCCTGGTATTGTTATATCCCAGTCATTACTCCCATTGATCCATGTCTCAGTAACAGACACTAAATCTTTATTCTCAGATGCCATTATAGACTCAAGTTCATTGATCTTATTCCCTAAACTGCGAGCATTTGTAGACAAGACTCTGAGCTTGTAATTTCTTAACCTATGTGCTACTGGCATCTTTTGGCATTGTTCCGGGGGGCAGTCGGACTGCTGTATTATCACGCTTTTGCCCCCCTTTCCTAGTTTAAATGCTCCTTAGCAAAAAACTTTGAACTGTTCAGTGAGGACATTCGTTCCCTTGAGAGAAAGATGCAAACCATCTTTCTTGTACAGTCCTTTTCCATTCCAAGGAGAGCTAACATGAGATACAAAGCCAAACCCTTGGTTCAGACACCATTCACCAAGCCATACATTGAATTCCTCAATGCACATCTTCCTGTCATGCTGAAGGTTATGCACAGGCAAAACTGCAGAGAATGAAACAGTTGATGCAACCTCCCGTATATCATTTCCAAGTGTGTGAAAAGCTTCCTTTACCTTTGAAACCTCATTGCAAGCCAGGTCATTCGTCCCAAAATGGACAATAACATCCACTTCCCTTTCCTGCTTTGCTTGCCTAACAATATTAAGGATCCGTTGTCTATCCCTGTTAGCGGTAGCACCAGGGAGACATCTCACAAAACCATTTTCCTCAAACTTCACACCTCTTATGATAGAATCGCCCACCAACAGCTGCTTACTATCAGTCCTCACCTTCTCCTTTTTGTCTTTGGCTGCAGTCTTGCATACTTTAGGCATGGGAGATGATTGTTCCTCACCCACTGAGCTTTTTTTTTTTTACTTGAAACTATAATTATTATTTTTTTCACTTTTTTTTTTTTTCACTTCTTTTTTCACTTTATTTTTTGTCCCACTCTGGGACTTCACCTTTTGGGGGTCTGATCCCCTTTACAATGCATAACAATTCTTCTGTACTGTGATGCATTGCCTGTAAGTGTATTATAGACTGTAATACAGGGGGCTGGATCTTACAGGCTGTCAGGGAAGGCAGCCACGAAGGCTGCCCCCATACAGTATAACGTCTCCTTGTGGCTGCCCCCATACAGTATAACGTCTCCTTGTGGCTGCCCCCATACAGTATAACGTCTCCTTGTGGCTGCCCCCATACAGTATAATGTCTCCTTGTGGCTGCCCCTATACAGTATAATGTCTCCTTGTGGCCGCCCCCATACAGTATAATGTCTCCTTGTGGCTGCCCCCATACAGTATAGTGTCTCCTTGTGGCTGCCCCCATACAGTATAGTGTCTCCTTGTGGCTGCCCCCATACAGTATAGTGTCTCCTTGTGGCTGCCCCCATACAGTATAATGTCTCCTTGTGGCTGCCCCCATACAGTATAATGTCTTCTGTGGCTGCCCCATACAGTATAATGTCTCCTTGTGGCTGCCCCCATACAGTATAGTGTCTCCTTGTGGCTGCCCCCATACAGTATAGTGTCTCCTTGTGGCTGCCCCCATACAGTATAGTGTCTCCTTGTGGCTGCCCCCATACAGTATAACGTCTCCTTGTGGCCGCCCCCATACAGTATAGTGTCTCCTTGTGGCTGTCCCCATACAGTATAATGTTTCCTTGTGGCTGTCCCCATACAGTATAGTGTCTCCTTGTGGCTGCCCCCATACAGTATAACGTCTCCTTGTGGCTGCCCCCATACAGTATAATGTCTCCTTGTGGCTGCCCCTATACAGTATAATGTCTCCTTGTGGCCCCCATACAGTATAGTGTCTCCTTGTGGCTGCCCCCATATAGTATAATGTCTCCTTGTGGCCCCCATACAGTATAGTGTCTCCTTGTGGCTGCCCCCATACAGTATAGTGTCCCCATGTGGCTGCCCCCATACAGTATAGTGTCTCCTTGTGGCTGCCCCCATACAGTATACCATCTCCATGTGGCTGCCCCCATACAGTATAGTGTCTCCTTGTGGCTGCCCCCATGCAGTATAGTGTCTCCTTGTGGCTGCCCCCATACAGTATAACGTCTCCTTGTGGCTGCCCCCATACAGTATAACGTCCCCTTGTGGCTGCCCCCATACAGTATAACGTCTTCTTGTGGCTGCCCCCATACAGTATAACGTCTTCTTGTGGCTGCCCCGTACATTATAACGTCTCCTTGTGGCCCCAAGTGTTTTTTCTTCTAAATGGGCATTTATCGCGATATATATCATTATCGCAATAAATTTCTTAATATCTTGGGAATATTTTTGATATCGCCCAACCCTACACTGACCCCACATAGTAATTTCCCCCACACTGCCCCAACACAGTAGTTTCCCACACACTGACCCACATAGTAATTTGTCCTCATATAGTAATCCCTCCCATAATAATTTGGCCCCACACAGCCCCCACATAGTAATCCTTCCATAATAATTTTCCCCCACATAGTAATTTGCCCCAATATAGTAATTTTCCCCCAATTTACTCAATGCCCCTTCACCAATATGTCCTCCTGTGTGTCCCCCACATGTCCCCCAAATTAGGCACATGAAAAAAAAAAAATTTTAAAAAAATTTTAAGCTAAAAACTCACCTATGTCCAGTGCCAGGCGCTTGCTCGCAGAGGAAGGAGGGATGAGGCAGGCGCGCACACGTCATAGTGCTGCGTCCCGGCACAGGCGCGCAGTGACGTCATCACTCCCGCCTGTGTCGGGATTTCACTAGCGCATAGGCCTCAGGCCTACTGTCACGGACGTTCCAGCGACAGGTGGCAGGAGATCGGTGAGACTGGCAACACGTGGTTTGATCTGAAATGTTTTCCGTTTGGATCAAATGACGTCTGTGTGGTTTATGGTGCTCGCCGCTCCTTCTTTCCCAGTTGTGGTTATTCGGGTTATTTAACCTTCTCTATTTATAGTTGCTTCTTCCACAATGCGGTGCGGTTTATAGCTTCTGTTTGGACCTTTTGGAAAGATTGTGGTTGGATCTCGGCTGAGTTTCTGGTGCTTCCATTGCTCCTTTGAAGTTAAGTCTTTCCTTTCCCTTTGGTATTTTGTTTGGGTTCTGTGTGTTGTTTTGACTCCTGTTCATCCTTCCTTTTGGAGGAACAGGTAGTCTCGTCCCTGCCATTAGGGCTTGATAGGATTCTAGGTATTCCTGCGTATGAACTCACCTACCTTTGGGGTCTGTTCATACTGGTAGTCAGTCAGGATTTTGGTTCGGGTCAGGGGCATCGTTAGGTCAAAACATTCGGTGCTTGAGCCCCGGATGTTTTGACCAGTGCCCCGAATATTATGCTGGCAGGGCCAGCCGCTCTGACTCTCCTGCGCTGCGCAGCGCTACTCTACACCGGCCACGCCATCCTAATCCGTATCCTGCAGTAACCGAACTTTAAATCAGCGTTCATCTCAATACTATCTTACACACTCAGCTCCGGAAACATGGCGTGCGAGCAGCACTCGCTCACTGACGTCACGCGCCTGCTCCTCCCACTAGGTGGCGCAGGCGCTTGACGTCAGTGAGTGAGTGTCGCCCACACTGCCTGTTACTGGAGCCGAGTGTGTAAGTCAAGATAGTAATGAGATGAGCGCTGATTTAAAGTTAAGTTACTGCAGGATACAGATTACTGAGGGGATGATCTGTAGGGTTGCCCAGACGGCTAGGCCCTTCACAGTAGTTATTAACCCCTTCCAGCAGTCCTCCATTCACTGAAGGGGGACTGCTGAAAGGGGTTGATAACTACTGTGAAGGGGGGGACTGCTGAAAGGGGTTAATAACTACTGTGAAGCCCTCCCCCCAGGTGATGAGGGCGTGGCTTTATGGGGTGGGGGCATGGCTTCACAGGGGGATGATACAGTGGGCTTGTGCCCAGGATGTTTTCGGACCCTAGCAACGCCCCTGGTTAGGGTTTTCACTAGGAGGTGTCCATTTTCCTTCCCTAGTTCTCAGGCCTGATTCCCTGTTCCCCCCTTCCCTCCTATGCTCGGGGTGGTGTTTCCCTCCCACACCGAAGCGTGACATCTACTAGGCCTAAAGCCTATGGCGGTGATCGGCGGCGGGGCACTATGTGCTCCTGTGCCCCACCGCAGTATGTGGCCCGGGGCTGCCAACCCGAACGCCCGTATTGTTATCCGCCACTGCTGTTAAGAACAACTCCGGCAAGATGGCCGCCCCCATAATCAGGTTCAGGAAATAGAATTTAAAAAATCTTTAATCGGGAAATAAAAAGAGATTAGAAGAAAAGGAGATGTGTTACTATCTGGTTTTAACTGGCAGAAAAAAAATTCTGACGGCACATTTCCTTTAAGACCTCTTCCCTCGTGACCCTTGCTACCAATAGGTTGCATTCTCCTGGTTCAGGGTCCTCTATCAAGTGCTAATCAACGACGTACAAGCCGATCAGCTCTCGTTTAAAGGGTCCAATGCAAACTAAATGGGGGATGAACAAGCGTTATTACGATCATTTGTCCTGTGTTCACTTTGCATATTGTTGGCTGTCGATAAATGACAATTTTAGGTCTGGAAAAAAAAAAGAAGTGATCATTTTTACTTTACGTGGGCCAGTTATCGAGAACGAGCACTCACATGATGTATACAGCACGGTATTATATTCTTATGACAGTATATTATTATATTGTAGCAGTATCATTATATTACAATGTTGTGTTATAACAGTGTAATAAAGCAATATAGTATTATAATAGTACAGTAATATATTATTATTATTATAACCACTATTGCACTGTATTATAACAGTATCATATCAGTATACAGTATATTATAACACTAGGGTATTATATTATTACAACATTATAATAATGCTTTATAACAGGATAGTATAACAGTATCATTATAGCAGTACTATACTATTATAACACTATAGAATTATATAACATTACGTTAGTATATTAAAGCTGTACTATATTACATTACTATAACACTACAGTATTGTATTATAACAGTATGTTATGACAGTATATCATCAAAGTGTACAGTATTATTACATTATAACACTACAGTATTATATTCCTATAGCACTATTGTATTGTACTATAAAGGTACAGTATTATATTATTTTAGTGGTATAGTATTGTAGTATAACAGAATGTTGTTATAACAGCACATTATCTTATTATAACAGTATTTTTTATAACATGATATAACTGCATCATTATACAATATTAGAGCAATATATTGTATATTATAACAGTACAGTATTATATTATTTTAGCACTATAGTTCAGTATTATAAATCTATGTCATTATAACAGTACATTATTATACAGTATTTTCACAGTATTATTACATTAAAACACTATAGTATTATATTCTTATAACATTATAGTATTGTATTATAAAGGAACAGTATGACATTATATTTACACTATAGTATTGTACTATAACAGTATGTTGTTATAACAGCACATTATCATATTATAACCGTATTTTATTATAATAGGATATTATAACAGTATATCGTATTAGAACTGTACAGTATTATATTATTATAGCACTATATTACTGTATTATACCAGTATCATAGCAGTGTGTCATTATACAGTATTATAACAGCATATAGTATTCTAACAATGCAGTATATTAATATAACACTTTATTACGGTACTATAGTAGCATGTTATGATATTATAGCATTGTATCATTAGATCATAGCAGTATAGTATTATATTATTAACTCTATTCTTCTAGTAGTATGTTATTTCCACGCTTATCAGAGCGTACACAGCCTTGTCAGTGAACTATTTGTTTTTACTGAAAAATCAGACCATGACAAGCAAGTCAACAATGATACACAGAGCCAACAAGAGGACGTGCCGTCAGCTACTCGCTTTGATCTGAGAGGACAGAGTTTTCTTTAATGCTTATGACTTAATACCTTTATTGGACTTCAGCAGGTGTGTCAGCATCCACGGTGGTCTAAGGCAGTGAAAGGGTTAATGATAGTATATCTGGTGGCCTGGACAGTGATGGGGTGGATGTAAGAATCCTTGGTGGTCAATGTAAGGAGTCTATGTAGGAGTATACCTAATGGTCTAGGTCAGTGAAGGGGTTTAATGTCAAGATCCCTGGTGGTCTAGGGCAGTAAAGGGATTAATGTCAGTACACCTGGTCTACTAGGGCTCTGAGGAGGTTTATTATAGTATCCCTGGTGGTCTAAGGTAGTAAAGTGATTAACTGCAGAATCTCTGGTGGTCTAGGGCAGTAAAGGGATTAATGTCAGTACACCTGGTGGACTAGGGCTCTGAGGAGGTTTATTATAGTATGCCTGGCGGTCTAAGGTAGTAAAGCGATTCATTGCAGAATCTCTGGTGGTCTAGGTCAGTGATAATGTCAATATAGCAGTTGGTCAGGGTCAGGGCCGTCTTTAATATTGATTGGACCCTCGGTAAGAATTATTTGGGCCCCCTGGATCCCGCTTTCCCACACCCTATCATGCAATCAACCCCTCCACCACAACACACAAAAAAAAAAAAAAAAAATCCACACACCTTGTAGAGTAGTAAACTGTAATAATGATGAGCGGCCACTAGAGGTTCCTTGGCAGTAATGCAGCGTTTACATTACAAAGCTTGCAGAGACGCGCTATAGACACCGGAACTACCACGTTTAGCTGTTGTGGTTCTGGTGACTATAGTGTCCCTTAATATAGAGGGGAAAAATGAATCAGCACAAAAGTATCAAATAAAATGGCTGCATCATTATTCTAAAAATTAAAAAAACAGCACAACTTCTGACACAAATATATAGTATTTTGCAGATAACTTTTTTTTTTTACAATGTGCAGATAGTTCTGTACTACTAACCCCTCCATCCACCCTACATCCAGGGTAATACAGCGCCACATACCTCTTACATCCAGGGTAATACAGCGCCACATACCTCTTACATCCAGGGTAATACAGTGCCACTTACCTCTTACATCCAGTGACGTCTCTTTGATGTAGATGTTCTCTTTCCTCATCTTCTCCTTTCAGACCTTTAGACCATTTTTCAGCCATTTCTCGTCTCTGCAGTTTGACAAACAAAATCTTAGTTTACTACTTTTCCATCATCCTCCCATCTTCTGGACAAATCATCCTACCACCCCCAATACTGTACCGCTGTGCTCCCCAATACTATACTGCAGAAACTGATAAACCCCCTGATAATAGTAGTACCATGCAGATAGTGCCCTCCAATAATTATTGGCACACAGTGCGCCCAGCAAATGGTGCCCCTGACACTAATAGTGTAAACATAACGTACCCCAAAATTATTGTGGTAAGCTGATACTGTGCCAAGGTGCCCCCACAGTAATAGTGCTCCCAAAAGTCCCACCAATAGGAATAATTCTCTTAGCACACATGGTAGTAATAATGCTCCTACAGTGCCCCCAACATGTCCCCACTGTGCCCCAGAAGTAATAATACTCCCATAGTGCTCATACTCGTAACCATGTTCCCCATAGACCCCCAGTAGTAATAAAGCCCATCATAATGCCCCCCCAGTAGTAATAATTCTTCTTATAATGTGCCAGTGCAAAAAATACCCCCTTTTAATGCCCCCAGTTAAGCTAATGTCCCCATAGTGCCCCCATAATGTGCCAGCATAAAATACCCCTATATAGTGCCCCAAGTAAATGCCCCATGGTGCTCCTGCCCCCCAATCATGTGCCAGTAACAAGTACCCCCATAGATGCCCCCAATCATGTGCCAGTAACAAGTGCCCCCATAGATGCCCCCCAATAATGTGCAAGTAACAGGTGCCCCATAGATGCCCCCAATCATGTGCCAGTAACAAGTACCCCAATAGATGCCCCCATCATGTGCCAGTAACAAGTGCCCCCATAGATGCCCCCAATCATGTGCCAGTAACAAGTACACCCATAGATGCCCCCCAATCATGTGCCAGTAATAAGTACCCCCATAGATGCCCCCAATCATGTGCCAGTAACAAGTGCCCCCATAGATGCCCCCCAATCATGTGCCAGTAACAAGTGCCCCCATAGATGCCCCCCAATCATTTGCCAGTAACAAGTGCCCCCATAGATGTCCCCAATCATGTGCCAGTAACAAGTGGCTCCATAGATGCCCCCAATCATGTGCCAGTAACAAGTACACCCATAGATGCCCCCAATCATGTGCAAGTAACAAGTGCCCCCATAGATGCCCCCCAATCATGTGCCAGTAACAAGTGCCCCTATAGATGCCCCCAATCATGTCCCAGTAACAAGTGCCCCCATAGATGCCCCAATCATGTGCCAGTATCAAGTGCCCCATAGATGCCCCCCAATCATGTGCCAGTAACAAGTGCCCCCATAGATGCCCCCCAATCATGTGCCAGTAACAAGTGCCCCCATAGATGCCCCCCAATCATGTGCCAGTAACAAGTGCCCCATAGATGCCCCCCAATCATGTGCCAGTAACAAGTGCCCCCATAGATGCCCCCCAATCATTTGCCAGTAACAAGTGCCCCCATAGATGTCCCCAATTATGTGCCAGTAACAAGTGCCCCCATAGATGCCCCCCAATCATGTGCCACTAACAAGTACACCCATAGATGCCCCCAATCATGTGCAAGTAACAAGTGCCCCCATAGATGCCCCCAATCATGTGCCAGTAACAAGTGCCCCATAGATGCCCCCCAATCATGTGCCAGTAACAAGTGCCCCCATAGATGTCCCCAATTATGTGCCAGTAACAAGTGCCCCCATAGATGCCCCCCAATCATGTGCCAGTAACAAGTGCCCCATAGATGCCCCCCAATCATGTGCCAGTAACAAGTGCCCCATAGATGCCCCCCAATCATGTGCCAGTAACAAGTGCCCCCATAGATGCCCCCCAATCATTTGCCAGTAACAAGTGCCCCCATAGATGTCCCCAATTATGTGCCAGTAACAAGTGCCCCCATAGATGCCCCCCAATCATGTGCCACTAACAAGTACACCCATAGATGCCCCCAATCATGTGCAAGTAACAAGTGCCCCCATAGATGCCCCCCAATCATGTGCCAGTAACAAGTGCCCCCATAGATTCCTCCAATCATGTCCCAGTAACAAGTGCCCCCATAGATGCCCCAATCATGTGCCAGTAACAAGTGCCCCATAGATGCCCCCCAATCATGTGCCAGTAACAAGTGCCCCCATAGATGCCCCCAATCATGTGCCAGTAACAAGTGCCCCATAGATGCCCCCCAATCATGTGCCAGTAACAAGTGCCCCCATAGATGCCCCCCAATCATGTGCCAGTAACAAGTGCCCCCATAGATCCAGTAAGTAGTACCATATAAAAAAATAAACACTTATACTTACCTCCATCAGGTTAGCAGCGATGTGATGCAGGTCTCTTCCTAGTGCCTGCAGCCTATCAGAGGAACGGGGAAGGGACACGCCTCTCACTCTCCTCCCCCGCCGCAGCACTTCCATCTGTATCACTGTCCTGAGGACGGCGATACAGATGACTATGGAGATGAGCGCAATGGAACCGCTCATCTCCCTGTGCCCTGCCGCCGCTCCCACTTGTCACCAAGGCCGTGCCGCCTGGGGCCATCACCTACCTTTGCCTAATTGACGGTGCGGCCCTGCTAGCGCCCCCTGGAATTTTGCTACGCCGCTGGCCAGAGGAGCTCAAGAGGCAGCTGCCTTGGGCCCCCCAAGGGTAATAAGGAGATTAATTCCAGTATCCCTGGTGGTATAAGGCAGTGAGGGGGTTAATTCCTGTATCCCTTTTAGGCCTCTTTCACACGACCATTTTTTTCCTGTTTGCCGGACGTTTTTTGCGTTCTGTATACGGTCCGTATACGGAACCATTCATTTCAATGGTTCCGCAAAAAAAAAGGAATGTACTCCGTATGCATTCCAATTCTGTATTTCCGTTCCGTTGAAAGATAGAACATGTCCGATTATTGCCCGCAAATCACGTTCCGTGGCTCAATTCAAGTCAATGGGTCGGCAAAAAAATTGAACACATACGGAAATGCATCCGTATGTCTTCCGTATCCGTTTTTGCGGAACCATCTATTGAAAATGTTATGCCCAGCCCAATTTTTTCTATGTAATTACTGTATACTGTATATGCCATACGGAAAAACGAAACAGAAATGGAAACACAACGGAAACAAAAAAAACTGAACAATGAATCAGTGAAAAACGGACCGCAAAACACTGAAAAATCCATACGGTCGTGTAAAAGAGGCCTAAGGAAGTAAAGGGGTTGATATCAGTTTCCCCTAAGTTTTCTAAGGCAGTAAAGGGGCTAATGAAATAACGATGGTAGAGGGACTAGAAGGGTTAGTGTTGGGACCCTGGAGTCCACGGGTTACTCACCTCTCCAGGCTCCAGCTCTGCCCATAGAGATCGGGTAGGTGAGAGGATACAGAGGAGTGATCATCTGTAGCTGTATCGCCATATAGTTCTCTCTATTACTGAGCAGAGCAATTCAACAGTGCTTTGCCCGATCAAGAGACAGAGTGTGGTGAGGGGGTCATGAGGTGGCCCTGGCTTAGACCCATCGTATTATAGTGGTGGAGAATCTCAAGGAAACATATAACTGATCAGTGCGGTCCAAAGCCGGGAACCACTAAGTTCTGAGAACTTAGTCAATGGTTTGTACTTTGCACTGCAGCTCATCTGCATTGAAGTAGACGTGGCTGAGCTGCAGTACCACACACAACCTGTGGACAGGTGTGGCACTGTTTTAGGAAGAAAGCAGCCATACTTTTTTAGGAGCATCACTGAGCAGGAAGAAAGCTACAGGTGCCTGAATTTCTTCAATATTGGGGTCCCCTAACTTGGCCCCCACGGGTCATAATGTTATGGGGTATCCTAGCAGTGGGAACACCTCTTTATGTCCTGATTTGTTTTTGGAGATATTCTCTTTCTAATGAGATTAATCCCATTATCTTTCTCCAGTGAATGGCGCTCTTTGGCTGAGATAAGAGCGGTATTGTGATTTTGGCTGGCGGAGGTGGCGCTCTTGTCGTGTATTTATCGGGTCTCTGTTATCGCAGGGTAAATACTGCAGCATTAACATGGCCACTGTGAGAATTTTACTTTACTGCCAGGAAAATCAGCAGCAGAATTCACATACATGAGGATGTTACCAGAGACTGCAGAGATGTCATGGATCACTGAGGACATCACAGACACAATGTAACCAATATCTATAGAGACGGGTTATTACGTCAGCAAACCACAGGGCTGGGAAGTTGAGCACCAGTTTTCCTCCAGGCTCCACTGCCTTTACATTGATTCCTCATCACCATTTCCCTGGCCACTCCTCAGTTTTCTTTCTCTTCCTCCTCCTCCCTAGCTCTTCCTCTTCCTCCTCTACTTCTTTTCTGCTACTCTGGTCGCTGCCTTTTCCCTCCTCTTCTCATTTTCTTTGGCTCCCCCTCTTCTACTCCTGTCTAGCGCCTCTTCCTTCTGGTTGAATCTTCATTTCTCGTATTCCTCCCTGGTCCTGCTCTCTTCCACCTACCTGGCTTTACCTTTTCTTCTCAATTGTTCTGCTCCCCTCCCCCCACCTCTTTAGATACCCCTCCTCTTTAGTCCCTCCTCGATATCACTTTTTTTTCTATTCCTCTCTGATTTCTCCCTTTCCTCCTCTTCTTGTTCTCCTCGGCTCCTCTCCTTCCAGGCATCTTTCACTGGCTACATCTCCTTTCCTCCAACTCGACCCTTGTCCCTTCCTCATCTTCTCATCCTCCTCTGTGACTCCCCTCGTCTTTTCCTCCAGGCTCCTTCTGTTCATCTTACTCTCCCTGACTACTACTCTTTTTCTCCTCTTACTGTCTATGTCTCATTTTCTTCCTCCTCCTTGGCTCCTAAGCCTCCTTTTATTCCTCCTCCCTGGCCCCATCTCCTTAGATCCCCTTCTTCTTTGACTCCTCCTTCTTTATGCTTTACTCTTCCCCTCCTCATCTTCTCCTTTTCCTGACTCCCCCTCTTTTTATCTTCCTCTTGACTCTCTCCTTCTCATCTTCTCCCTTATAGTCTCCTCATCCTCTCTTCTCCTCATCCTGGCTACTTCTGTTTTCTTCCTACTCTTCCCTGGACCCTCCTCTTCTCACTCTCCTCTCTGACTCCTCTTTTCTCTACCTCCTGGGTTCCTCCTTCTCATCACCTTCGCCACTGACACCTCCTCCATTTCTCCTCCCCCCTCACTTCCCTCCCCCTTTCTTTCCTCTGCTCTTCATCCTCCCTGGCTCTTCCTCCTCTTCTTCTCCCTGGCTTCATCACCTTCTGCTTTTCTCCTCCTTCATGGTCCCTCCCCCTCCTTAGCTCTGCTGCTTCTCTCCTTCTACTGGCTACCTCTCCTTTTTCTATCTCTGGTTCCACCCCTTCCCCCTTCTCTTTTCATCTTCCTCTCTGGCTCCTCTATTCTCCTCCTACTTTTCCTCCCTGGTTCCTCCTCTACGTATCCTCCTGATTCCTGGCTCCTCTTCCTATTCTCCTTCCTGGCTCCTCTCCATGGATTCCCTTCTCTGTAGTTCCTGCTCTCTGCCTCCCTCTTCTCAACCTGTTCCTCTCTGGCTCCTCTATTCTCCTCCTACTTTTCCTCCCTGGTTCCTCCTCTACGTATCCTCCTGATTCCTGGCTCCTCTTCCTATTCTCCTTCCTGGCTCCTCTCCATGGATTCCCTTCTCTGTGGTTCCTGCTCTCTGCCTCCCTCTTCTCCACCTGTTCCTCTCTGGCTCCTCTATTCTCCTCCTACTTTTCCTCCCTGGTTCCTCCTCTACGTATCCTCCTGATTCCTGGCTCCTCTTCCTATTCTCCTTCCTGGCTCCTCTTCATGGATTCCCTTCTCTGTGGTTCCTGCTCTCTGCCTCCCTCTTCTCCACCTGTTCCTCTCTGGCAACGGCAACTCCTAATGTGTGACTCGGCCCACGCTTACAATAATGTCTCAAACAGGATTGTGCTTGTTAAAGTGTTTTATTCAGGGGTATTCCAGCCTAAAATATATATCACTTTTCTACGGGATGGGTGATAATTGTTATATTGGAGGGGATCGACCCACTGACTGCATAATGGAGGGGAACTTTGTTACCTCTCCTTCCAGCCACATGGCCATGGCAAGGGTGAAGAAAAAACTTGATATTGATATTTTACTGAACTTCTTTTTATTTTTCTCACCTCAGGAAACAGGTAAATGACCCTGGTAAGTGACTAGAAGCATAAAACTTTTTCCTTTTAAGTGATTAATTATTCCATTGTGTGCATTGCTTTAATTTCCGAACTATGATGGTCCGGATACATTACATCGTGGTTTGGTGATGTGATCAATGTTTCTTCGGACCACAAACCTATGAGGACACTCCTGATATTAATCATTCATTGTAGATGCTGCAGACGAGCTCTGTGAAGAGTTAGGACCGATGGACAGTCGTCGGGAATGAGGACGTTTCTTACCGCTCATTGCCCCCTCGTTAGCTGCATTTGCAGACATTTATGATCGGAGTATTTATGGGGGATGAATGATCACTACTACAATCATTCGTCCCCATTCACAATCTATTTTTAGGTAGCGTTTACCTGTTTACACAGAGCGATGAGCTTCTGACAAACCTTTACACTGCGCAATTATCAGAAGGAAATGTCAGACGAGCCTTCTTTCAATATAACTGACCTGATTTTTTACCTGTGTAATAGGTTGCTCAGGAGGAGATGCCAAGGTTTGCAGCAGCAGAGGTGTGTGTTATGATGTTCTGCAGCAGTTGAGGTGTCTATTATGAGGTTCTACAGAAGCTGAGGTGTCTATTATGATGTTCTCCAGCAGCTTAGATGTATATTACGAGGTTCTGCAGCAGCTGAGGTGTGTATTTTGATGTTTTCAGGCAGCTGAGATGTATTATGTGGTTCTGCTCATCAACACAGCATATCTTTGATGGACAGATAATGCATTAATTACTAATGATAATGTTCTCTAACTTTAATTCTTTCTCAAGACTAGAAGCCAAGAAAAGTGATTCTTTAAATTTTCATGTCTTAAAGATCAAGTTAATGGAGATGATGGTAAAAAACATGTATTACATGAATTATGCAACATTTGGGGAAACCTTTGAGATACTCACGCTGTTGACCATATTCCATAGAAACTGCCCAACCTCCAATAGTATGCTGATTATAGGGGATCCCACTTCTGCAGCCCCCCATTGATCAGCTGTATTCTGTGAGGAATCTAGTGCCAAGTGTTTAATTCCCCTGTAGCGACCCCACCGTAGACGTCAAATATTACAGAGCACTCACTAAAATCGGCAGATTGTCGAGTCCTCCAGAGTAAGAGAAGCTATTCACAGACGTTCTCCTCTTGTGGATCTCCAGCCTTCTGATTGGACATTTAGAGACATATGACCCCCTCTATCATACTCTCCTCATTGTGCCCCAACAAAAGAAGGATTAATTCCGCTGGTACAAATAGGAGCCAGTGCCCTGATCAGCCCCTTGAATAGCCATAGGAGGGATGGGTTGATGGGTTGAAATCTGCCCTGTGATAGTCCAGAAACCCGAGCTAGACAAGCGGGGCCTAGTGCACAAACATCATCCCTATAGTATGGAGGTCGCTCCTGAGACTACTTATGGGCTGTGAATATGGACTGTAAAAAGAAATGTTCCTATGAGAAGAACCGATATAGCTTATTGTGTTTCTGGAATACCAACACGTAACCACCAAGGCTGATGTGCCCTTTAAGAGAATGCAACAATTAAGCATACTGTGCCTTTACAAATATATGTGGATGCAACATTTGCCTTCTTGCTGTTTTCCCTGTGAAGTTCTTACATGGTATACATTGTGCAGTAAGAAGTTTTGTGTGCCACCTGCCATATTTCCGCACCAGAACCCATAGGGTGTCCTGAATTATACCATACTCAGTCCCTGCCTATGTCTCCAAAGATCACCCTACACACCACTTTCAATCATTTATGATGAGATGGATGATAAATGTATGATCACTTGGGGGGTCTCAAGAGCCAAGTGTCAAGGAACCATGAACCAGACGTACAACAAGAGATACGTGGAAATAAGAAGGCTTTATTGCAAATCAAGCTGTAAGCAAAAGTCCAAACGGATGGCTAAACCGGAGCAGGGTCTTGCGAAGCCAGAGGTCAGGAACCAGAAGGGTAGTCAGACGAAGCCAGGATCAGGAACCAGAAGGGTAGTCAGACGAAGCCAGGATCAGGAACCAGCGGGGTAGTCAGACGAGGCCAGGATCAGGAACCAGAAGCAGCAGCAGTCTTAGAAGAATGTGCACACAGGAGGACCAAGCAAGGAACTGAAGCCACAGACCTCCTATATATATGAGCTAGGCATCCAGCTCCTCCCAGTGGGAAGGAGAAGCCGCAGGGTGGGAGGCTACAAGAAACCCAGAAACCAAGATGGCCGCCAGCACATGTCAAACGAAGGAGAACAGCAAGAAGGTAAGACCATGACAGTACCTCCCCCTCAAGGGCCCCTCCTCCGCGGAGTAAGGAACGGTTTCTGAGGGAAGCGTGCGTGGAAGGCTCGGAGCAAGGCAGGAGCATGGACATCTGCGGAGGGAACCCAGGAACGCTCCTCTGGACCATAACCACGCCAATGGACCAAAAACTGCAACCGACCGCGGACCAGGCGTGAGTCCAGGATATTGCTCACCTCATACTCCTCACTAGTGATGAGCGGGAGGTGCCATATTCGATTTCGCGATATTTCGCGAATATTCGAATGAATATTCGTGTTATATTCGTCGAAATCGAATATTCGTAATTATTCCAATTATCGCGAATAATATTCGAATAAAAATTTTCGCGTATTGCGATTATTTATCTTGATAGTATAAGGCAACGTTCCTATGCTAATTGACAATGGCTAGGCTAATATGTGTATTTTACGAAATTTCGTAATATTGCTCTAACTTCGTCTTTTCGAAATTTCGTAATATTGCTCTAACTTCGTCTTTTAGAATATTCGTAATATTCTAATAGACGAAGTTAGAGCAATATTAAGAACATTTGCAAAAGTCGAAATTGCGATGCGAGTAATATAATACGAAATAATCGCATGAAGATTTCAATTTAGCATTGCTTTATTCCATATTCTAGCCTAGTATGGAATATAGCAGTGCTAAGTTGAAATCTTCATGCGATTATTTCGTATTATATTATTCGCATCGCAATTTCGACTTTTTCAAATGTTCTTATTATTGCTCTAACTTCGTCTTTTAGAATATTCGTAATATTCTGAAAGACGAAGTTAAAGCAATATTACGAAATTTCGAAAAGACGAAGTTAGAGCAATATTACGAAATTTCGTAAAATACACATAGATTGTATTTAAGCTAATATACTGCTATAGTAATATTTTTTAATAGTGTACATATTTTACAAAACTTAAGTTCAGAAGAGGCAAAAAAAAACTTAGAGGAAAAAAAAGGGATTATAGCACTATATAAGCTAAATTACAATCTGTATGTGTATTTTACGAAATTTCGTAATATTGCTCTAACTTCGTCTTTTAGAATATTCGTAATATTGCTTTAACTTCGTCTTTCAGAATATTACGAATATTCTAAAAGACGAAGTTAGAGCAATAATAAGAACATTTGAAAAAAAAAAAATCAAAATTGCGATGCGAATAATATAATACGAAATAATCGCATGAAGATTTCAACTTAGCACTGCTATATTCCATATTCTAGCCTAGTATGGAATATAGCAGTGCTAATTTAGCACAGCTATATTCCATATTAGGCTAGAATATGGAATATAGCAGTGCTAAGTTGAAATCTTCATGCGATTATTTCGTATTATATTATTCGCATCGCAATTTCGGCTTTTGCGAAATTTCGTAAAATACACATATAGATTAGATTGTAATTTAGCTAATATTGAATATAGCAGTAAGTTGAAAACGCCACTGACTGGAGCAGCCAGGAAGCCAGGAATCCAAAGGACAGGTAAGAACAACTTTAGGGAAGTGGGAAAGGAAAAAATTATAATAATAAAAAAAATAAAAAAAAAGACGAATATTCGAATTCGCGAATATATAGAACGATATTCTAAATATTCGCGAAATCTCGAAATTGCGATATTCGAGAAAAAAATTCGCAATTCGAATATTCGCACTCAACACTACTCCTCACGATTGCCCACTTGGACCGGACGAGGCCGAGGAACCGAGGAAGTGAAACGATTACACACCAATGGCTTCAACAGGGAGACATGAAACACGTTGGAGATCCGCATGCCAGGAGGAAGCGCAAGGGCATAGGCTACCGGGTTTACCCTGCGAAGCACTCGGAAGGGACCAACAAAGCGAGGCGCCAGCTTGGGAGTGGGCACTCGAAGGTTGAGGTTGCGGGTGGACAACCATACACGGTCTCCGACCTGGTAGGAAGGAGCGGGCGCTCGTCTGCGATCAGCCTGGAGTCTCTGGCGCTGCGCAGAGACCTCAAGGGACCTCTGGATCTGTACCCAAGAAGCACGTAGGACGGAAAGGTGATCCTCCACAGCCGGAATATCCTGGGGAGAGAATACCTCCGGTAACACGGCAGGTTGGAACCCATAATTGGCCATGAAGGGAGACGTCCCAGAGGAAGAGTTCACCGCCGTGTTCCTGGCAAACTCAGCCCAAGGCAGGAGGTCAACCCAATTGTCTTGGTGATCGGAGACATAGCAACGAAGGAATTGCTCCAAGGCCTGATTGGATCGTTCTGCGGCCCCATTGGACTGAGGGTGGTAGGCCGAGGAGAAAGAGAGATGAATCCCCAACTGGGAGCAAAAGGCGCGCCAGAACCTGGACACAAACTGACTCCCCCGATCCGACACAATCTCCTTGGGCAAACCGTGCAACCGGAAGACCTCCCTGGCGAAAATCGTGGCCAACTCTTGTGCAGAGGGTAACTTCTTGAGAGGAACACAGTGGCACATTTTGGAAAACCGATCCACAATCATGAGAATGACCGTATGGCCTCGGGATGCAGGGAGGTCCACAATGAAATCCATCCCCAGGTGTGACCATGGGCGCTCCCCGGTGGCTATGGGTTGCAAAAGGCCCAACGGAAGGTGCCGAGGGGACTTACTCTGGGCACAAACGGAGCATGCCGCTACATATGCGGCAATGTCGGAACGTAGAGAAGGCCACCAGAACAGACGTGAAACAGCCCAGGACAGCTGATTCTTTCCAGGATGCCCCGCGGCCTTGGAGTTATGGTAGGTTCGCAACAACCGAGTGCGCAACTCCTCAGGCACAAAACATCTGCCGTTGGGTCTCCCAGAGGGAGCACCAGATTGAGCCGCCAAAATCTGCTCACCCAGGGGAGAGGTCAGGCTGGTGCGAATGGCGGCCAGGATCTGATTCGGAGGTATGACCGAAGTCGGAATCGACTCCTCCCCGGACAGCTCGGAGTACTGCCGTGATAAGGCATCCGCTCTGATGTTCTTGGAACCGGGTAGGTAGGAGACCACGTAATTAAAACGTGACAAGAACAGAGCCCATCTGGCCTGACGTGGTGTCAATCTCTTGGCCTCAGAAAGGTAGGTCAGATTCTTGTGGTCCGTCAGGATGAGAACCGGAACCACCGAACCCTCGAGCAAGTGCCTCCATTCTTTAAGGGCCTGCACGATGGCCAATAACTCCCTGTCACCAATCTGATAGTTGCACTCCGCGGAAGACAGTTTCCGGGAGTAAAACCCACAAGGAAGCAGAGGACCCTCTGGTGTTCTACGCTGAGACAGAAGGGCGCCTACTCCCGTCTCAGACGCGTCCACCTCGAGGACAAAGGGCAACCCAGGGTTGGGATGCGACAGAATCGGAGCCGACACAAAGGCGGACTTTAGAGCCTCAAAAGCTCGGATGGCCTCGAGCGGCCAGACCTGGAAATTACTGCCCTTCCTGGTCAGATCCGTGAGAGGCTTGGCTAGCATAGAAAAGTCCCTGATGAACTTCCGATAATAATTGGCGAAGCCCAAAAAGCGCTGCAGGGCACGAAGACCACTGGGCTGGGGCCACTGTAAGACAGCCGAAACCTTCTCAGGATCCATGGAGAACCCCTCAGCGGAAATGATGTAACCTAAGAAGGTTACCTGGGATCGGTGAAATTTGCATTTCTCAAGCTTACCGAACAGCCTGTTCTCTCGTAACCGTTGCAACACTCGTCTGACATCCATAATGTGGGCCTCCATGGATTCAGAATATACCAAGATGTCATCCAAATAGACCACCACACACTGCTGCAACAGGTCACGGAAAACATCGTTGATGAATTCCTGGAAGACTGCGGGCGCATTGCACAACCCAAAGGGCATAACCAAGGATTCATAATGACCGGTCCTGGTGTTAAACGCGGTCTTCCACTCATCGCCCGCCTTGATCCTTACCAGGTTATATGCCGCCCTCAGGTCGAGTTTGGTAAAGACCGTGGCCCCTTTGAGGCGATCGAACAGCTCGGAAATGAAGGGTATCGGGTAAGCGTTCTTGATCGTGATGCGATTGAGACCCCTGTAATCGATGCAAGGCCTCAACTCACCGCCCTTCTTTTTCACAAAGAAAAATCCAGCCCCTGCCGGATTTGTGTCCGCGTGAAAGCGCCTCCCTCATGTACTCCTCCATGGCCTCATTCTCCGCTACCGACAGTGGATAGACCTTGCCACGAGGAGGAACGGCACCAGATTGTAACTCTATGGCACAATCGTATGGGCGGTGCGGAGGTAGGGCAACCGCGCGCACCTTATCGAATACATCCCGATACTCTTCGTATTCAGGAGGCAACAGAGAGTCCGAGGAAGTACACAGCAACTTGACAGGCCCATGGATGCAACTAGCCCCACACTGCGGTGACCACGAGAGGATCTCGGCCGATCTCCAATCGAAAGTCGGATTATGCTTCTGGAGCCAGGGGTACCCCAAGACCACCGAGTAGTGTGGAGACGAAATAACCTGGAGACAGACCGACTCTCTGTGAACGGCACCAATGGCTATCCCCACTGGAAGGGTCTCATGAGTCACATGTGGCGGCAGAAGGGGTCTGCCGTCTATCGCCTCAAGAGCCAGTGGGGAACCTCGAGGCTGCAGAGGAATGGAATTGGCGGCAGCGAACACACTATCAATGAACAAACCACCAGCACCAGAGTCCACCAACGCCTGGGTCGTCACCGAGCCCCCGACCCAGGAGAGGACAACAGTGATCAGTGGTTTGTCAACACGGGAAACCGGGGACGAGGAGACTCCACCCAAGATCTGCCCCCGACAGGATCTCAGGTGCGAGCGTTTCCCGGACGGTTCGGACATGCCAACCGAAAATGCCCACCGAGACCACAGTACATGCATCGGCCCTCGCGTCTCCGGAGTACCCTCTCCCCCTCGGACAGGCGAGCAAACCCCAGCTGCATGGGTTCACCCCCAGACAAGTCATCCCCAGGAGGCGTGGGAGGAGAGGGAGGCACGGGTGGGACAGCAAACGTAGGCGCCAATCTGTTAGAAGACCTCCGCAGGCTCTCCTTAAAGGAAGGTCTCTCCCTGAGTCTGGTGTCAATCAAAAACAGGAAAGAAATAAGAGACTCGAGCTCCACTGGTAGGTCCTTAGCTGCAACCTCATCCTTCAAGGCATCCGAGAGACCATGAGAGAAAGCAGCGACCAGAGCCTCATTATTCCAGCCCACCTCTGCTGCCAGGGTACGAAACTCAATGGCGTATTCAGCTACGGATCGTGAACCCTGTCTGATGGACATAAGGAGCTTCGCAGCAGAGGCAGCACGAGCCGGCACATCGAATACCTTCCGAAGAGAAGCAACAAAACCGGAAAACTCGGCAACCACCGGATTGTTGTTCTCCCATAAAGGGCTGGCCCAGGCCAAGGCCTTGTCCGAGAGCAGCGAGATCAAGAAGCCCACCTTTGATCTCTCAGTAGGAAAGGCATGTGGCAGCAACTCGAAATAAATGCCCACCTGGTTAAGGAAACCTCGGCACTGAGTTGGCTCTCCCCCAAAGCGCTGTGGAAGGGGGGCAGAACCGGTCATACCCCGAGACACCGCAGGCGCAGCAACAGGTGTCGGGGTAGACTCTGGCGCAACAACCAGAGCGGCAGTAGGAGCGGGCCCAGGAGCGACAACCGACCCATCGGCAACGGAAGCGAAATGAGCCGTGCGTTCAAGCAGGGTTTGCAACGCCACAGCGAACCGACCCAACAGGTGATCCTGCTGATCAAGTCTGGCAACCAGCGTAGGTAGCGAGGATGGCCCTGTACCGTCAGAATTCATGGCTTGGTCCTAATGTCAAGGAACCATGAACCAGACGTACAACAAGAGATACGTGGAAATAAGAAGGCTTTATTGCAAATCAAGCTGTAAGCAAAAGTCCAAACGGATGGCTAAACCGGAGCAGGGTCTTGCGAAGCCAGAGGTCAGGAACCAGAAGGGTAGTCAGACGAAGCCAGGATCAGGAACCAGAAGGGTAGTCAGACGAAGCCAGGATCAGGAACCAGCGGGGTAGTCAGACGAGGCCAGGATCAGGAACCAGAAGCAGCAGCAGTCTTAGAAGCATGTGCACACAGGAGGACCAAGCAAGGAACTGAAGCCACAGACCTCCTATATATATGAGCTAGGCATCCAGCTCCTCCCAGTGGGAAGGAGAAGCCGCAGGGTGGGAGGCTACAAGAAACCCAGAAACCAAGATGGCCGCCAGCACATGTCAAACGAAGGAGAACAGCAAGAAGGTAAGACCATGACACCAAGTTATTGTGATCGGTGGGGGTCTGAATGGTAGTACCCCCAGTAATCATACATTCATCACCTAACCTCCTTGAGCTCCTAGCCTATTGTTGAGACCTCAACCAAACCAACCTCCACCAGTCTTCACTATCTTTTCCCATCAGTCAACTCTGCCACGCAACACATTCATGTGTCCTCCTATCATACACCCTCCAACATACAGGTCTCAAATCTGGCATCTAAAATCCTCAATGGGATTTGGTTCTCTTTGGTTCCTGATGAAGGCTTCATGTTCCCTTCTTAAGGGCAAGGAGCAGGATAGTACAGATCTCTTTAAAAGTCCTGCTGCAAGGGGGGGAGGGGGTGAAAAAAAATGCCTGGACAACCCCTTTAAGATATAAGATCATTAGAAAGGAGTGGAACATAAGGCTATAAAAATGTTGGCCCATGCACAATGTTTGGGCTCGCTTGTCGAAACATTTAGCAATTTTTTTCTTGCATGCTACACGGCCGCAAATTACGGTATATCACCACGCCGCAATCTCAATCGTTGCCTATGGGAATTAAGGTGGCGGCTGAGCTTCTGGCCTTTGAGCGGGTTAAATTTTATTTTTATTTTGCAACAAACAAACTTTGCAACTGTAACAAGATTACAACTTGCAACTTTGTTTCAAATAGTTGGGGGCGGAGCTACAGGAGTGCATAGGGAGTAGTCTCTCCTGTAATGGTAAAAAAAAACATTGCTCAGTGTCCCGCACATGTGCTATTGTCATTGATGAGTCATGCTGGCCTCTCTGCTCGCGGTCCCCATAAACACCCCCCCCCCCCTCTCGTTCACCCCCAGAGGCGCTGGAAGACTGTAGAGAGTACAAGCGCTTGTATCTCAGCTCGTTGTTATTCTCTGGTTACTGCCAAATTCCTAGAGACCACATAAAACAATGAGCCATTTCACATCGGATCATAATAGCCGTGTTTGCAGAGATTACTTGTAATTTGCAGATTGTTGTGTTTGTATTAAAGTGCGCAAACAATCGGAGAAAAATCCCACAAAGCCACAACGCCGCTCAGATTTACTGGAAGCGGGATCGTGAGTTCATGAATGGTTACATTGTATTACGCCAAAGAATTCTGCAACTTTCTTCTATACTTTGTGTAGACATTCCTTGCCGTCAGTGAATTGAAAAAATGAAAGTGGCGGGGAGGATCGGCACACTGTGACAAGAATCGCTGCTGTAGGCAGGAAAGCGAAATTTGAGACAGCGTTTAAGGGTGGAAAGAAGAACAGAGGTCTTCTAAATGGTGACCAAGAAATTGAAAGCTATATTTTTTTCCACCGATACAATTTCAGCTTATGATTATTCTGATTCTTGGAAATGAGTGAAAGGGAAATGAGCTGCCTCCAATATATATACTTAGCCCCTCCCATGAGGAGCCGCATATAATGATGTCATGCTATATGTCATCATGAGGGCAGGGAGGATTCATCGGGCAGGGGTCATGGAGGTGAATTCTGCATCCCCTATGAGTATGCTGTTGGACATGACCCTAAAATAGTCGGGGTTTCAGAGAAGACTTTGAACTTAGAATCAATTTGATCCTCATGGGCAGATTTAGGAGAAACAATGAATCGGCCGACACCTGTCATCCCCACTTCCTTCATAAACGTGTCCATTTGACTCTTGTAGGAGACCTGAGGCGCCGCTTATCTCAGTCAACATTGCTAGGGAGATGTAGAAGACACACAGGCTAAATTTACACTGTTTTTCTCTAAGGTTTCACCCAGATGAACCCACATTATATTGTGCTAATAAAATACTGCCATATAGAGCCCACATAATATTCAGTGCTTATATAATACTGCTATAAACAGTGTAGCAATGTGAACATTGAAGTGTTTTCCCCGGGCTCCGGTCCGGGACTTAGGGCATGCTCATGTCCAGGGATCCTATTTAATCCTGCTACTTGTTCTTGGGTGTGTCTCACTCTGGAGAGTGTGCAGACAGAGGCCTGGTGAGGCTCTGTCAGTGTGGTCTCAGATAAGCCAGGCTGAGGGGCCACGAGGCTATGCAATAGCCTGGACTTTGGGGGACTTGCACACAGAAGGCTGGAGTGGCTCTGTGTGGTCTGAGCCAGAAGGGCTGAGAGACCACGATTCCCCAAGAGACACTGGTGTGGGAGCAGCCTGGAGGCTGCTGAAGGTTGGGCTGGGAAAGCCGCATCTCATCACGGGTGTGAACTGTGCTACGCTTTAGGTGAGTCAGGGAAACCTATGTGTTTAGTTAGGGCCCAGACGGGCAAGGTATTTTATTTTGGCTTTGTGTGTTTTTGCTTTATGCCGTCTGCCACAATAAAGCACAGATTGGCCCCTAAATCCTGGTTTCTGTGAAGAAGTGTGTGTTTGCAACCCCTGGAAAGGAGCTAATCCCCTACATTTGGTGTCGGATGCGGGCACATGTCCGTGCGGAAAAGTAAAAAAAACGTGGTTGCTAAGGGCAACGACATCACTAAAAGGAGCAGGTGCTGCTCATGCTGTTCTGGACACTTTTTGCTGGGTTGCAAAGGAGTTACTGTGCAGTGAATTAAAGGGCCAGTAGCCCAGCAAAAGTGAGAAGTTTTTTCTGCTACGAGACTGTTGTTGCCATGGGTCTCGGGGAAGAATACGTCCGACGGACGTGGGAGATTAAACGGCAGGAAAAACTTGTAAAACAGATGGGTTGTACCCCAAGTGAGTTGGTGAAATTTGATGCTGAGCGAGAGGCTCTGGAGGCGCAGCTGCAGCTAGCCCTGAATAGAGGGTCCTCAACGCTGTATGGACCCTGCACAAAGTTCCAAGAGGTCGGCAGTGTGCTGGGAACGACGGAGAAAAAGCAAAGATATGCCGTTGCCAAGGGCAACCGTCGGGAAGAAAAGGAGGTGGAGAGTGGTGCAGCTCTCAGGAGATCCTATGTTTCCTGCACGTGTGCGCAAAGTCCTAAAGGGTGCGGATGGAGTGACTGTCTGGAGAATGGCTGGAGTCAAGGCCAAGGCGTTTCCCGTGGCAACTACTGTATTAAGGAGAAGGGTGATGACCGTGCTGGAGATATTCCTGGACTCCCCTCATCTCCCGTGAGTGCCGAATCCGTGACTACAATCGGTAAGATCGTTCCGATTTTCCCGTGTGTAACAGACCCAGTGACATTGAGCAGGCGGCAGTTGCTACCCGCTGGGTCGGTGGGTGATATGTCACCGAGGCTAGAAACTGTCTCAAAAGTGTGTGACCATATGAAAAGTAATATAATGCTTAGTGTACGGGACAGTCATGCGGTTAATAAGAACTGTCCGATGGTTCTCACTGAGGGTGAGACTGCGGTGAGAACTGGGACTTATGGACTTGCTGGTAGAACTATGCTCATGCATGAGGGATTGTTGGGCCATGATTTCCCGTTGTTCCGTGACTTGTGGGGAAGTGGAAACACTTATGCAGTCAGTGATGAAACTCCTGCAGAACTGGTACCTAATCCTTTAAGTGAAGTGACCATTAGAGACAATGGTGCCGATAAGGTGCAAGGTGATTGTGCCAGGTTGGCGGAAATGCATAATGAAAGTGGGATGTCATGTGAAATATCTGATGTTGATAACATACCTTTTCCGTTGCAGGCTGTGGTCAGGGGAGAAACGCCCCCTGGTGGTAAAAATGTAAATGATGATGAAGCTTTATTTTCTTCATCTGCTATTATTCATGAAGAACTTTATGACTTGATCAGGAGGTTTGAAGAATTGCATATAAGTAATGTGAACCAGGCACCTGAAAGAGAGCCTGAGCAAGTGCAGGTGGTCCTCACTGAGGGGGAGTCTCCAGTGAGAACTGGGTCTTGTGGACCTGATGTTACAAATATGTTCTTATATGATGTGATGTTGGGTTGTGATAACGTTTCGTTGTTATGGGGCAAGGTAGACACTTCTGCAGATAGTGACGAAACTCCTGCAGAACCTGTACTTGCCCGTGTAAATGAAGGCCTAAGGGAGCTGCACATTGACTGCCATGGGGAAAGAATACTGCCTATTGAAAACCATGGTGCTGATAAGAAACATGTGAATGACGCAGAAGTGCAGATAAATGTTGTGAGCACTGAGTGGAGCAATTCTACTCTGGTGAACATGCAAGAAAGGGTAGCAGTCCTAGAGGGAGTATCACAAGTACCAGAGGTGGACATGCAGTCTCCACAGTGTTTTATGGTCCATAAAGTAATGTCCCAGGTAGGGATTAACTCGGCAGTGCCCCTAGAAGTCAGCGTTTATAATGACACCAGTGACATAGGCGATATATGCGCTGTGGCCATTAGCAACTCCGAGAAGGAAGCTACCAAGTCAAGGTATTGCAAAATTCAGGTAGTCACTAGTAGAGACCAGACGACAGTTATACCTGACGTGACGAGAGCTGAGTGGGGAGATGGCAGCCTAGTGTCTGAGACCCATACCCAGGCAGGGGTAGATGACCTGACGCGTCAGTACAGCTGCAATCCTGAAGATTTTTCTCTCTCCACACAGTCCCTAGATATGATAGAGAAGGGACTAGATGTCTTCACAGAGTCACCGAAGAAGACTGCAGTAGATACAAACAAAGTGCTTAAAGAGACCCTGCGTGGAACCCCCACAGGGTGGCCAAAAGAGAATGGTGATATTCCTACATCGGCTGCAGCAGAGCCAAGTGAAGAGCATCCGGAACAGGAGACACTCTGCTTGGCTCGATCCCTTGAAGTAGTGCTTGAGGAGCGAGATAAATGTGAGAGGCTGAACAGACAACTCACAGCAGGGATGGAAGATCTCATGAGCTCAAAGGATGATGTCAGGAAGAATGTCTATGAGTTGAAGAAGTCTAAGCCAGAGCCTGTTAAGAATGGGTCTGGAGATGGTGGCGCCGTGGTGCCGACCGAGGTGGAGAAGATGGAAAATCTTTCTGCTCACCCAACTGATGGTGCTGATGTGCATGCAGAGGCCAAGAGACTCGTGGCAATAAGTAGCCAGGACCTGGTCATGAAAGATGTTCCCTCTGCCGTCAGTGCCTTACAGAAAGCCAGCGGTCTGCTGGAGAAGAAATACCAGGAAACAGACGATCAGCATACAGATGGTGTCTACTACTGTGATATGGCTCCACTAGAGCTTAAGCGATTGGGGAACAATATCCTGAGTGAACCTCTAGAGGGTTTGCCAGAGGGCAACGAGTCTGGTGAAGATCCTGATGTCCCCAGTGCCTCCAACCTTGATGAGAAGGAGGAGGCGTTAAGAAGGCAAGGATATGAGGCCAAGTCCGTGAAGGATGAAAAGGATAATAAAGTAAATGGAAACTCCAAAGAAGCTAAGGCAGAGGTCTTAAAATGGGAGAAAACCTTGGATGTCCCAGAGACCAAGGTTAGGGCGGAAAGAGCGACTGTTGAAGTGGGAAAAGCGACTGAAGACGCAGAAGACTCTGAAGTTGGCTCCAAACCTGAAGAAACCCCTACTGAGAATAATGGTAAAGGGGTCCAGATATGTGGAAAAGGAGCGAGACATAAGAAACCTGCTCTGCAGAAGGAGCCCCGCAAGGCAAAAGAGAAGGGGTCTGGACACGACCATGACTGGGACCAGTTCAGTCAAGAGTTGCCGCAGTCCAAGAAAGGACGTGAGGGGCCTGTGCAGAAGCCAGGAAATATAAAAAGACAGTACCTGCTCATGAGAGGGGCAAGAAAATCCCAGAGGCCTTGTCAGCTCTGTAATAAACTCATGAGTGTGACAAACCAAGCACTGATGGCATGGGTCTGGCAAAATAAAGGGAAGCCTCTGACGCGGACCACATCTTCCAGGGGCAAGGTTGAGCCAGGCGATGGCAAGAAAATGCGGATGCCCTGTCACGAGCATCCAGTTGGTACATGTGTTCACCCCCACAGGTTTGAACAGAGGGGGGGGATATGTAGCAATGTGAACATTGAAGTGTTTTCCCCAGGCTCCGGTCCGGGACTTAGGGCATGCTCATGTCCAGGGATCCTATTTAATTCTGCTACTTGTTCTTGGGTGTGTCTCACTCTGGAGAGTGTGCAGACAGAGGCCTGGTGAGGCTCTGTCAGTGTGGTCTCAGATAAGCCAGGCTGAGGGGCCACGAGGCTATGCAATAGCCTGGACTTTGGGGGACTTGCACACAGAAGGCTGGAGTGGCTCTGTGTGGTCTAAGCCAGAAGGGCTGAGAGACCACGATTCCCCAAGAGACACTGGTGTGGGAGCAGCCTGGAGGCTGCTGGAGGTTGGGCTGGGAAAGCCGCATCTCATCACGGGTGTGAACTGTGCTATGCTTTAGGTGAGTCAGGGAAACCTATGTGTTTAGTTAGGGCCCAGACGGGCAAGGTATTTTATTTTGGCTTTGTGTGTTTTTTCTTTATGCCGTGTGCCACAATAAAGCACAGTTTGGCCCCTAAATCCTGGCTTCTGTGAAGAAGTGTGTGTTTGCAACCCCTGGAAAAGAGCTAATCCCCTACACAGTCAACATAATAGAATCTTACAATGCTAAGATTATACCGCAATATACATCCCGCATAAAACCACCATACATAGAAACATACAAACATAGAATGTGTCGGCAAATAAGAACCATTTGGCCCAATGTTATGATATGCTTCCATACAAAGGCCACCTAAGACCAATATACAGTGTAAGCAGAATACTGCCATGTACTGCCCACATAATACCACAATACAATGTTACAATAATACTGTCATATACAGTCCACATAATACCACCATATAAAGTTAATATAATACTGCCATATGCAGTCCATATACCACCATACAGTGCTATGATAATAATGCCATATACAGCCCATATAATAGCACCATACAATATTGAGATAATACTGCCATATTCAGACAAGAAAATACCGTACAGTTATGATAATACTTCCATAATATCGCCATACAGTATAAGCATAATACTGAATAAACAATATAGAGGCTCACCTGTCTATAGGTAGAGAACCGCTGCTCTTGTCAAAAAGGTCTGGTGAAAATGAATAATTCTACTAGAACGACAGGCACTCGCCATGTGTAACCACCCAGAGAGATCTTAAAAAGTTAAGGTTTAATGGCAATTTAAATTACATCAAGATACAATTAATAACACCGCATATAAGAGGCTAAAACCAGTAATAACCTGTGTGGCGCATGGGTAGGAGACACTGGCCTCCAGGATCAGGCGGACGGCTAATGACCGCGCAGCCACACCAGCCAATCCAACAACCGCCTGCACAGTAAACAGCTGATACGGTTCTGAGTGGCGCGCACTTCCTCAACCACCAAAACGTAGAAAATATTCTTCTATGTAAGAAGCTGCGGGCATTCATATCATATGACAATCTTATTTGTAACATGCAGTGTAAAAAGCAAATACATTTAATATGATAAAACTAATTAAAATACAATATTATAAAAAATATAAAATGGCGCCGATAGTCCTGATAGACCTACTAAGCTGTACCGATTATTAGGAGTAAGCCAGTATACCACTCGAGATCAGTGTATTCCACAGGACATCAGCTGCAGTCAGATCAATGCTTGATGTCCACTTGTCAGTAAAGGGTTTATACCGCGTTTCATTGTATATACACGGTCCCGAGTCGGATATATAAACTGGTATGTAGAATCAATAATGTCAGTAAGAGATTCTCTTCCAAAGATGTCCGTACTGGCTGTTGGTTAGTTTGCCAGTTCACCAAAGTTCGTGAACCTCAGATCCGACAGTATATTCTAACACAGAGGCGTTCCCATGGTGATGGGGACGCTTCAGGTTAGAATACACTACAAACTTTGTACAAGACTGCCCCCTGCTGCCTGGCAGCACCCGATCTCTTACAGGGGGATATGATAGCACAATTAACCCCTTCAGGTGCGGCACCTAAAGGGGTTAATTGTACTATCATATTCCCCTGTAAGAGATCAGGGCTGCCAGGCAGCAGGGGGCAGACCCCCCCCCTCCCCAGTTTGAATATCGTTGGTGGCACAGTGTGCACCCCCCATCGGGCCCCCCCTTCCTCCCTCTAATGTTAGAAATCGTTGGTGGCACAGTGTGCACCCACCATCGCCCCCCCCCTCCCTCCCTCTATTGTAATAAATCGTTGGTGGCACAGTGTGCGCCCACCATCGCTAAGAGACCCCTCACCTACAGTGCAGTCTATTGGCGCACATTCTGATGTAGCCTTAGGTTCCGCCGTTACCCTTACGGACCCGGCGGGCGAACCATTGTTCGACCCTGACACGCTGCACCACCCTCGATCATCAGAATGGCTCCCAGCCAGGCATTTGGCGCAATATTTAGAGGCTATGATTCGTAAACAAACTACGGCTCAGGTAGGAGAGTGTTAGGTCCCGGGCTACTTGAGAAACCTTGGCGTGGTGCCCGGGCTTAGACATGTCCTACACCGTAGGACATGTTGACTAATCTCTCAATTTTAAAATCAGTTTGAGGCTTTAGTAAGACCGCAGAGTGCACCTGTCTTTGCTATTTTGTTATATTGTTATATTGATTATCACATCCACATAATTGCTACCTTGTGTAGGTAGCTTGTCTATTGTGGTACTTGTGGTTCGCTGCGGGCATCCTCCACCGTATGCATTTTTGCTGGGGATCGCCATTAGCAACGGGCCACAAGTGCAGGATTTGCTCCCCTATATATATATGCACGACTGCATGTGGGTTTGAGCATCTCCTGCTAATACCACGCCATTCTTTTCATACGGCTCAGGAGAGTGTTAGGTCCCGGGCTACTTGAGAAACCTTGGCGTGGTGCCCGGGCTTAGACATGTCCTACACCGTAGGACATGTTGACTAATCTCTCAATTTTAAAATCAGTTTGAGGGTTTAGTAAGACCGCAGAGTGCACCTGCCTTTGTTTTTTTGTTATATTATGATTCGTAAACCTCTCACTAAGGAAGCTCGCAGTAAACTGCGGGCTGACTGTCCGCGGCCACAAATTCCCAACAAAATTTGTGAAACCCCTACGGTTGATCCTAAGATGGTGCAATTTTTAGCTAAGACGGGTTTCAACCCTCGCAAAGGCTTGTGAGGACAAGTTACTGGATATAACTGGTCCTCTGGCAAAAATATTTGATTTAACAGAATCCGCTAAAGCGGACGGCAAACAGGTGGATCCTGAGGAGCTCAGGGGATGGATTCAGAGGGCCATCTGTATTGCGGGGAACGCCAATACATCCCTCGCCATAGAGAGGCGCAAGGCTATACTCATGAAAATTTAGCCAAAACTGGTCAAAGGTCTCTTATTTGGTGATACCTTTATAAAGGAATTGGGCAAATATGTGGGGGCCTTTACGGCCTTAGACAAGGCGCAGACATCCATGCTCAAGGTGTTTCAGAACTGTTTTTCTGCCAGGGCCGGCAGTCCGAGGGGCCGTCTGTCCGGCCGTTCCTCTCTTTAGACCCGAGGCTCGGGTAGATGCTCCTTTACATACAGGCCATCTCTACAAGACCCAAGATGCCAGCCTTCGTTCTTCCCATTCTGGGGCGGAACAGGCCGCTCCAGGGGTTTCAGAGGAAATCCAGGTTCCAGATGCCCATATGGTAAGTTCTCATCCTCTGAATTATTTTGCTGTTTGCGTCGGGGGCAGACTCCAGCTCTTTTCACATGCTTGGTCAAAGGTCACCTGCGACCTTTGGGTCCTGTCCATGGTCAGGGGTTTCCAGATAGATCCTGCAGCTACCCCAGCAAGCCTACCTCCTGCACACCCACTGTAGTTGTCCGATCAGGCACGCGCTCTCGTCCACGCGGAGCTAGCGGCTCTGTACCAAAAAGGGGCGATAGAACGGGCTCCCGAGAGCCATTTGGGGGTCGTCAGCAACATTTTTCTGGTACAAAAAAAGGGGGGGCTTGATGCGCCCCGTTATCAATCTCAAAACTTTTAACACCTTTGTCCATTACCGTCACTTTAAAATTGAGGGCATCCACCTACTGAGGGACATGCTTCTCCCAGGGGACTGGATGGTCAAATTAGACCTCAAGGATGCATACCTGACGGTTCCGGTAGCTCCCACCTCCAGGGACTTGCTCAGTTTTTGTTGGAACAGTCAGATATGGCGCTTCACATGCCTGCCATTCGGCCTCTCGTTCGCTCCCTGGTGTTTAACCAAGCTGATGCGCCCAGTGGTAGCTTGGCTCCGCGGCCGGGGAGTTCGATTAATCATCTATCTGGAGTTCGATTAATCATCTAGCGGATTATAGGAATCACTTTGGTCTTGGAAGCTAGGAAGGAAGGTTGTCTGTTCCAGCTCAGAAAGATAAGTGTGGTTTCAAGTTTTGTTGTTTTTGTGTCATCTCTCCCATCCAGGTTCTGTGCAAGCAGGCTGCTCCTTTTTCCCCTCTTTACCATCTCAGGGAATCTAGGGTTTTTCAGCCCAGGCACGGGGACACATCATACCTACCACCAAGGTCTGAATGTGGGCTGAACAGTGCAGGGAGAGAGGTCAGTGATTAGCTAGGAGGTGACCCTTCCCCTGCCTCTCACCTTGAGCCTGGTTGGTGGTTTATCTGTGAGTCTGAGTGCACGTCCGCCGTGGCACCAATACTCTCACCTTGGACACGAAAACGAGATATGAGTTAATGTGGTGGATCCACAATCTCTCGGTGTGGAACTGCAGGGCGATCTTTGGACCCCAACCGGATTTGGTAATAGAGACGGATGCCAGCCTTCGCGGTATGGGGCTCATTGCAACGGTGTTTCCACCAGAGGCCCATGGTCCTCAGACGAGACACGACTCCACATCAATGCCCTGGAGCTCTTTGTGGGATCTTTTGTGATACGCAGTTTCGTCCGCGGCACAGTCAGGGCCTGTATCAGGCTCCTCATGGACAACGTGTCGGCGGTCCGATACATGAACTGCATGGGCGGCACTCGATCATCCATTTTAACGCACTTAGCGAAAGATTTCTGGGATTTCTGTTTGGCCAGACACATCACTGTGATGGCGGAGTATCTTCCAGGCCTCCACAATACTTTCGCCGACTGGAGCTCACGTTACATCTCCTATTCTAGCGACTGGAAGTTAGATTTAACAATTTTCGTTGGGGCCCTTTCTCCATAGACCTATTCGCATCACGGTTGAACACACAATTACCCAGGTATTACAGTTGGCGACCAGATCCGGATGCAGAGGCGGTGGATGCTTTCCTCCAGCAGTGGACGGGGACCCTCTTGTACGCATTTCCACCTTTCACTCTAAACCATCGGGTATTAGTCCAGATACGTCGGCAGTCTGACGAACTGGTGCTGATCCTGCCCTTTTGGAGGACCCAATCTTGGTTCACCCAACTTTTAGAGTTGCTCATAGAAGAGCCCCTAGTCCTACCGTTTTTCCTGGAACTTCTTATAGGGCTATCCGATCTCCCTCATCCTCTACTCAGGGAGGGATCCCTGCGACTCCTCGCTTGCAGGGTGTCAGGGGTACCTGGGACATCACGGGCGTTTTGGAGACAACTAGACTCTTACTGGAGAGTGCATTGGCCCCGGTACTAGACGGGCCTATCGAGCAGCCTGGGATACTTGGGCTCACTGGTGCGTCATTCGGGATCTGGATCCCATTGAGGCACCTGTGACTTCGTTGTTGCTTTTCCTTACGTCCTTGTTTGAAGAAGGTAAGGCTTATCGCACTTAATTTATACAGGTCAGCTATTTCTTCCAGACATCATGGTTTTGATGGATGCCCAGCGGGTCAACACCCTCTTGTGTGTAGGCTACTCCTTGGTTCTCGCCTTGCCCGACCACCGAGACCTTGTTTTTCCGTGACTTGGGATGTTTTGTTTGTCCTAAAAAAAATTGTCGCTTGGCCTTCTAATGCGCAGTTGTCGCTTCGCCAGTTGACAGCTAAACTCGTCACCTTGTTTTGCTTGATTTCTTGCAAGCGGGTGTCAGATGTCCGTGCATTGGATCATGATGCCCGTTCTTTCACTCCGGAGGGCATTACGTTTAACATTACACGGCGAACTAACATCCGTTCTGTTTCTTATCCCGCTTTTCCCTCTTCTCCGCAGCTGTGTCCTGTCGCCTGCTTGTGTGAATACGAATCGCGCATGTTGGAGGTACGATCTACGGTTTCCCCTCAGCTATTTATTTATTTCCGTCGGCCTTTCGCCCCTGTTACCAGCGCTACGCTCTCCCAGTGGGTTAAGTGGATCCTTTCCCTCTCAGGGATTGATACATCCATTTTCACCGCACATTCGGTCCGCGGGGCGGCGGCTACGTCCAAGGCTGTGGCTCGTTTAGAAGATGTAATGAAATTGGCAGACTGGTCTCGAGTCTCCACCTTTCGGGAATTTTATTTTCGACCAGCGCCTCATGTTTTCTCATCGGTGGTGGCCCAACTTTAAACTTGCAATATGAGCCTCCGTGTCCTGATATAAAATTACATAATTTTCCTATTTTATGATGTAAAGTCATGATTTTATGAAAGACACGGAGGCGAGTATTGCCCCACCCTTGGTTGCCCTCTCTTTCACTGTGATTTGTGTTTTTTGCTAGACCTGTTGTGATTTGATTGCTGATTGCCTGTGATTATGATTTCCTGTCAGTTATTGCGGTCTCAGACGATTTATTTACCGACTCTTTATTAAACATTTATTTTCCGTAGGTTGAAGAAGCTAGACCATCGGGAACGTTCGTCATCGCTTCTCTGCTCAGAGGCCCTGTTTTCTTCTGTGAAACCTGAAGTCGGCGCATAGGAACACGTGGGACGCCGAACCCTCATACAGGACCACGTGAGACGCTAGGTATTGTACTCGGAGAATACACCAAACGCAGTCGGGAGTAGAGGCATTACGGTCAGAGCGGTCTTCAGGAAGGAGGTAATAGATACTAAGGTACCGACCGCCACGTGGGACGCCACGCTGTAGCGGCGCTACCGATTGATTTATTTCGTAAAGGGTTGCATCATCTCTACCATTACGATGATCAAATGGACACAACACTGACTCAGTGACACTGGATATCAACACCTGTGCAGACAGGAAGATTTAGCAACCAAGTTTACCAAATACCAACTGTTAATTATAGTTTGGTTTGAAGCAGAATCATTACCCCCAACGGACATAATAATAATTAGGTGACATTTGATATCACCTACTTAACAGACATAGCAAACTAACCAACAGCCAGTACGCAGATCTTTGGAAGGGATAACCTCTTATTGACATTATTGATTCTACAGACTCAGGACCGTGTATATACAATAAAACGCGGTATAAACCCTTTACTGACAAGTGGACATCAAGCATTGATCTGACTGCAGCTGATGTCCTGTGGAATACACTGATCTCGAGTGGTATACTGGCTTACTCCTAATAATCGGTACAGCTTAGTAGGTCTATCAGGACTATCGGCGCCATTTTTTATTTTTTATATTGTATTTTATTTGCTTTATCATATTAAATGTATTTGCCTTTTACACTGCATTTTACAAATAAGATTGTCATATGATATGAATGCCCGCAGCTTCTTACATAGAAGGATATATTGTACGTTTTTGGTGGTTGAGGAAGCGTGCGCCACTCAGAACCGTATCAGCTGTTTACTGTGCAGGCGGTTGTTGGATTGGCTGGTGTGGCTGCGCGGTCAGTAGCCATCTGCCTGATCCTGGAGGCCAGTGTCCCCTGCCCATGCGCCACACAGGTCATTGTACGTGACTTAAATTGCCATTAAACCTTAACTGCCATATAGAGCCTATATAATGTCAACATACAATGCTAAGATAATAATGCCATATGCAGCCCACATACCACCACCATACAACATAATACAGTATTATAGTAGTTATATTCTTGTACATAGGAGCAGTATTATAGTAGTTATATTCTTGTACATAGGAGCAGTATTATAGTAGTTATATTCTTTTACATAGGAGCAGTATTATAGTAGTTATATTCTTGTACATAGGAGCAGTATTATAGTAGTTATATTCTTTTACATAGGAGCAGTATTATAGTAGCTATATTCTTGTACATAGGAGGCAGTATTATTGTAGTTATATTCTTGTACATAGGAGGCAGCATTATAGTAGTTATATTCTTATACATAGGAACAGTATTATAGTAGTTATATTCTTGTACATAGGAGGCAGTATTATAGTAGTTATATTCTTGTACATAGGAGCAGTATTATAGTAGTTAGATTCTTGTACATAGGAGCAGTATTATAGTAGTTATATTCTTGTACATAGGAGGCAGTATTATAGTAGTTATATTCTTGTACATAGGAGGCAGTATTATAGTAGTTATATTCTTGTACATAGGAGGCAGTATTAGAGTAGTTATATTCTTGTACATAGGAGCAGTATTATAGTAGTTATATTCTTGTACATAGGAGACAGTATTATAGTAGATATATTCTTGTACATAGGAGCAGTATTATAGTAGTTATATTCTTGTACACAGGAGGCAGTATTATAGTAGTTATATGCTTATACATAGGAGCAGTATTATAGTAGTTATATTCCTCTACATGGGAGCAGTATTATAGTAGTTATAGTCTTGTACATAGGAGCAGTATTATAGTAGTGTAGTCTTGTACTTAGGAGCAGTATTATAGTAGTTATATTCTTGTACATAGGAGCAGTATTATAGTAGTTATATTCTTGTACATAGGAGGTAGTATTATAGTAGTTATATTCTTGTACATAGGAGGCAGTATTATAGTAGTTATATTCTTGTACATAGGAGGTAGTATTATAGTAGTTATATTCTTGTACATAGGAGCAGTATTATAGTAGTTATATTCTTTTACATAGGAGCAGTATTATAGTAGTTATATTCTTGTACATAGGAGGCAGTATTATTGTAGTTATATTCTTGTACATAGGAGGCAGCATTATAGTAGTTATATTCTTATACATAGGAACAGTATTATAGTAGTTATATTCTTGTACATAGGAGCAGTATTATAGTAGTTATATTCTTGTACATAGGAGGCAGTATTATAGTAGTTATATTCTTGTACATAGGAGGCAGTATTATAGTAGTTATATTCTTGTACATAGGAGGCAGTATTATAGTAGTTATATTCTTGTACATAGGAGGCAGTATTATAGTAGTTATATTCTTGTACATAGGAGGCAGTATTATAGTAGTTATATTCTTGTACATAGGAGCAGTATTATAGTAGTTATATTCTTGTACATAGGAGCAGTATTAGAGTAGTTATATTCTTGTACATAGGAGCAGTATTATAGTAGTTATATTCTTGTACATAGGAGACAGTATTATAGTAGATATATTCTTGTACATAGGAGCAGTATTATAGTAGTTATATTCTTGTACACAGGAGGCAGTATTATAGTAGTTATATGCTTATACATAGGAGCAGTATTATAGTAGTTATATTCCTCTACATGGGAGCAGTATTATAGTAGTTATAGTCTTGTACATAGGAGCAGTATTATAGTAGTGTAGTCTTGTACTTAGGAGCAGTATTATAGTAGTTATATTCTTGTACATAGGAGCAGTATTATAGTAGTTATATTCTTGTACATAGGAGGTAGTATTATAGTAGTTATATTCTTGTACATAGGAGGCAGTATTATAGTAGTTATATTCTTGTACATAGGAGCAGTATTATAGTAGTTATATTCTTGTACATAGGAGCAGTATTATAGTAGTTATATTCTTGTACATAGGAGTAGTATTATAGTAGTTATATTCTTGTACATAGGAGCAGTATTATAGTAGTTATATTCTTGTACATAGGAGCAGTATTATAGTAGTTATATTCTTATACATAGGAGGCAGTATTATAGTAGTTATATTCTTGTACATAGGAGCAGTATTATAGTAGTTATATTCTTGTACATAGGAGGCAGTATTATAGTAGTTATATTCTTGTACATAGGAGCAGTATTATAGTAGTTATATTCTTGTACATAGGAGCAGTATTATAGTAGTTATATTCTTGTACATAGGAGCAGTATTATAGTAGTTATATTCTTGTACATAGGAGGCAGTATTATAGTAGTTATATTCTTGTACATAGGAGCAGTATTATAGTAGTTATATTCTTGTACATAGGAGCAGTATTATAGTAGTTATATTCTTGTACATAGGAGGCAGTATTATAGTAGTTATATTCTTGTACATAGGAGCAGTATTATAGCAGTTATATTCTTGTACATAGGAGCAGTATTATAGTAGTTGTATTCTTGTACATAGGAGCAGTATTATAGTAGTTGTATTCTTGTACATAGGAGCAAGGACAGAACAGTTCTACGGAAGGGAGGACATTCCATTCCGCACCGCAAAAAACAGCAACGACTGTGTGCATGAGCTCTTAGGAGAACTCTACCAGGTAATACAATGTAGCAGAATGCAAACCATTACGGTATGACCTCATGGCACAGATGTAATCTGCCGTCAAGACCCACGCAGCCAATTAGCCAGCAGCTGCACCATATAGTTAGTCTTCATTAGTTAAATGAAAGGCAGCTGCAGGCTCTGGACCGTGCTGCACGGTATTTACCGTAGGACAGATTGGAAGGGAATGTACATTTTTGGCACAATTTTTGGTATTAGTTTACTGTGTCTAATACAATTACTCTCCTATTGTTTTGAGTACACAGCTCCCCTGCAGATCTGTGTTTCTTCAAGGTTAAATATTAAAAACAAACCCCGCATTTTCTAATCTGGCAGTGATATGTTACTCCATCGTCTGCTCGCTCAGTCAGTGTACAGTAACTGCAGATCAGACCACATCTACACCTGTAGTCTGTCACCATGGAGACACATTGGTTCTCATGGGAGCTGTATACACAAAAGGCTAATTACAGAGGTGCTCAATTTATTATTTTAGATGCATGAGAGCATTAAAAGTATACATACCCATTAAGCATTAAATGTATTTCCCATCATCGCTGCTCATTCCCGTCATATGTCAGACACTTTAATGATGAGCCCTGACTTACCCATCCAGACAGATCACTGACTCGTGTCTGAATTTCCGGTAATTACACCCTCAGACGGGCAAGCAGGTCATTGTCTATGGCTGGGAAATGTCCACAATGTGTCCTGCTCTCGGACATTGGATGTTTTCCACAGCTTTCACAAAGCTCCCTGCAAGACGGATTCTACAGAATCCAATTAATAGGATGGACGTCCCAAATGTACCATCGGCCCCCAAACAATTTTTCTAACCAGATAATTCTGCAATAAATAATACCAACATATGGTGTCTTTCCCATGTGGAAGATCTGCCATTCTGTTATTTTATTCTTCAGTAGTAACCAATCTGAGTCTGAAGAAGAAGTAAATGATTCCCCAAGGAAATGATGAGGAACATTCCTCTATTCCCTTTTGAATGGATCGGGGGCAAAAAAAAAAAAAAACATTTTACAGTAGAGTGGATCTAAATGTGGTGTGACCGTATACCGCCATTTCATACAAAACTAGCACCGCCACACATTTAAGAAGTGAATTGTAAAAATTCTGGTTGTCTACTGTAGAGAACCAACTTACCTGGTGGTCTTGGGTTTTAAAGGGGTTCATCAAATCAACCCGCTGCCCTGTTTTTCACAGTACTGTCCCACAGACTGGACCCCAAAACATGTATTTCTGGACATTATTTGACGCCAATGCAAAATCTCTAACCAGTCTGTCAACTGCCATGGTTAATAATAATACTGGCCTCTTCTTATTTGGTGGAAAGGTGGGGTCTTTGGACTTCCTTAGGCACCAAGGCAAGAGTGTGACTATTACCTCTGCACCCCCTATAGCTGTTCCCCTGTTCCAGGCAAAGCAGCAGCTATTTGGGATTTAAATCTTGGGAAGTATAGAGTTAATGTCTGCTTCCCTGGAGGCCTTGAATACTGGACATGTTAATGACCACTTCCCTGGTGGTCTAGGGTAGTGGTAGGGTTACTGTTCATTTCCCCAGTGGTCTAAGGGAGTGGAGCTAATAAAGGGGTTATGCAACCAATTAGAATTTTTGAAGAAAGGCTTTGAGCGGTGTAACCATTCAGCCAATTGCTGTCCACAGCAGAGACCACCCTCATTCAGTGATTGGCTAAGGGGTCATTTCCTGTGTGTCAAGAGGGCCCAGGAAGTAGATACACGCAGGGTCCAGGAAGCGTAAATTATTCTTAGAGTGTTTATTCAGAAATATGATTTAGTCTGACAACCTCTTTACTGACCACCCCCCTGTTGATCTAGGTTAGTGAAAGGGTTAACCGCCACTTTCATGGTGGTCTCAAATAATGTAGGGGTTAACCACAGCCTCTATGGGGATGTACAGCAATGGTAGGGATACTTAGCATTTTCTTGATGGTCCAAAGTAGTGGCGCATTTAGTGGCAGCTTCCCTGGTGGTCTAGGGTAGTAAAGTGGTTTAAAGGATTATACCCATCTCAGACATTGCTTGTATATGCCACCAATGTCAGATAGGAGCAGGGGCCAGAGATGGGACCTGCACCTATGTCCAGAATGGGGCCCCCGAAGTGAAGGAGATTGCATGCGTGGCTTGCTCCCATTCACCGTTATGGAAGTTCCGAAAATAGCTGAAGCTACTTTCACATTAGCGGCACGGACCTCCGGCAGGCTGTTCCGTCGGGTGAATAGCCTGTCGGATCCATCCTGCCGCTAGTGACCGTGTGCCCCCGGACTGCCGCTCCGTCCCTATTGACTATAATGGGGGGGGTGGCAGAGTTCCGGTGGCAGCACGGCAGCGCACGGCTGCCGGAATAAAAGTACTGCATGTCGTAGTTTTAGTCCCGCTGCCTCTTGCCGTGCGCTGCCGTGCTGCCGCCGGCACTCCATCCCCGCCCTCATTATAGTCAATGGGGACGGAGCGGCAGTCTGGGGGCACGCGTTCACTAGCAGCAGGACGGATCCAACAGGCTGTTCACCCGCCGGAACAGCCTGCCGGACTCCCCTGCCGCTAATGTGAAAGTACCCTTAGAGAGTGCTCTCAGTGGGTCCCAGAGGTGGGACCTGCACTTATCTTATTGTCTGTCATCAGGCAGCATCCTTGATGATGGAAGGATCATTGGTGTCTTCAGAGAAGCCGAGGAGACTGCTACCAAGGCTCAGCTGGTTTTCACCCCTAAAAGACAGATTTGAATTCTGTACTTTAGTGCATCTTTCCCCAGAATAAACATAAAGGGGACCTTTCGAAGTGATGGATCCGTTATCAGCCTGCCGCAGGTGGAATATAGAGCATTCAATTTTAGGTTCCTTTAAGGTGATCAGGCTGATGGGATTTTCTCCTTTGAACCCAATAATTCCAGCAGAAACCCCTATAGTTTGGCAAATCTTAAGCATTGTGTCAAAACTCCTAGAAATGATTCAACTGACTACCCACAGCCACCACAAGGGGGAGCTCACTACACACAGATTTATACAGATTATACAGTTCAATACTGGCTGCTTAAACCCATATGCAGTGAGCTCCCCCTAGTGGTGGCAGCAGGCAGTCAGAATTCTATCACTTAGAAAAGTGGTTGTCTTAGACTGTCTCCATTTTTGTTTTAGTTCTGCTTGAGCCCATCCCTTTAAAAATTTGATAATACTGAGTTCACAAGAATATACCAGTGTAATCTACTGAAAGTATGGGGGGTTTTCTGTAATAATGACATTTTATCAAATACCCACTGCCTACCTCCTGAAACAGCAGATTCATACTTACCTGCTTCCCGGCACTCAGACCCTCCGTGCTGCCTCTGCTGTCTCCATCTCCGCAGTGTCTGTGAAGGTTCTCATTTATCCAGGTCATGGTATATCTGTAAAGAATAAATCAAGGCAACTGGACGTACTGTAGATTTCTTGAAAACGTTTCACTCGTTCTTCCAACGAGCTTTCTCAATTCTGAGTGATTGTACAAAAATTCTGGGAATAAATATGTAACTGAATCCACATCTGGTAATTAGACTCAGCATTGGGTCAGAGGTGTTGATTCTATTATCCTAATTGGAGTCAGTAGGTGATAAAGACTTCCCAGAAAAAGGTGTCAAGACAGCATTATACGTGGCAGACAATAGATGTCTAACCCCCCACCTCTATTCAAGCTTGGCCATCTACGTAAAAATGGAGAAGCCAAGCTTGAATAGAGGTGGGGGGTTAGACATCTATTGTCTGCCACGTATAATGCTGTCTTGACACCTTTTTCTGGGAAGTCTTTATCACCTACTGACTCCAATTAGGATAATGGGATCAACACCTCTGACCCAATGCTGAGTCTAATTACCAGATGTGGATTCAGTTACATATTTATTCCCAGAATTTTTTGTACAATCACTCAGAATTGAGAAAGCTCGTTGGAAGAACGAGTGAAACGTTTTCAAGAAATCTACAGTACGTCCAGTTGCCTTGATTTATTCTTTACAGATATATACCATCTCCGCAGTGTTTACATCCGGTGGTACATGGACATGGTCACATGCTCTACTACATCCAATAATTGGCTTCAGTGGGGAATTGGCCACAAGCAGCATGTCACCTCTGAAGCCAGTCATTGGCTGCGGTGGAGCAGGTTACCATGCCCATGCACCGCCGGGGAAGAGAAGATGGAGACAGCGGACGAGGCATCGATCGGTGGGGAGAAGGTAAGTATGAATCTTCTATTTACAGAGGCCAGCTGGGGACATTAGATAAAACCCCTTTAATGACTTTTTCCCTCCGTTACGAATAGTCGCTTCCACTAAACAAACCAAATGGCTCATTGTGCGAAAACCTGCTGTTCCTCCACAATCAGGAGGTGGATCTTTATCAGTTTCTTTTGACGCACCGGTGACGTTTTATAAATATTCTTTCTGGTTTCCAAGACCCAGGAGATAAAGTCATGACCATAATCTTCATGACCATTCCATTATCTGAACTGATTAACTGCTGTGGGGTGTCATAACAAGGTGGGGCCCCATTCTATGATCTCCTATGGAGACCAAGGTTTGTTTCATCTCCTTGATCTTCCATCTGTCGAGACATCCTGGAGAAACTATCTTATGTCTACAACATTTTTTATGAGAGATGAACTGTGACATCTTGTTCTTTACAGCACCCTGCATCCTGAATCCTGTCCTCCTATCACACCTCTAAACTAAACATGCCGAGCATCACTGACCATCAGCAACAAGGATCTAGGTATACACCCTATAATATATCCAGTGGAAGAAAGACCAGCCCAGCTGACTACTGGAAGATCCTCCGGTGGTGCCAGCCTCAACGCAAGCCAAGAAGGTCCAGAAGATGACTCCATGGGAGGCTGATGCTGGAGAAAATCACTTATCACAATCTTATACAGTGTCTTGAAAAAGTATTTATACCCCTTGAACTTTTCCCGATTTTATTTCCACGTTATACCCACAAACTTAAATGTATTTTATTAGGATTTTATGTGATAGACCAACCAAAGTAGCAAGTATGTGTTAAGTGAAAAGAAATGATACACGGTTTTCAAAATTTTTAATGAATAAAAATCTGGAAAGTGTGGCGTGCATCTGTATTCAGCCCCCAGTACTCAGATACTCTTAAATAAAATCCAGTGTAACCAATTTCCTTCAGAAGTCACCTAATTAGTAAATCGAGTCCACCTGTGTGTAATGTATTCTCAGTATCACCACAGCTGTTCTGTGAAGGCCTCAGAGGTTTGTTAGAGAACATTAGTGATAAAACAGCATCATGAACACCAAGGAACACACCAGACAGGTCAGGGATAAAGTTGTGGAGAAGTGTAAAGCAGGGTTAGGTTCTAAAACAATATCCCAAGCCCTGAACATCTCATGGAGCACTGTTCAATCCATAATCCGCAAATGGAAGGAGTATGGCACAACTGCAAACCTACCAAGAAATGGCCGTCCACCTAAACTGATGGCCGAGGCAAGAAGAGCACTAATTAGAGAGACAGCCAAGAGCCCCATGGTCACTCTGGAGGAGCTGCAGAGATCCACAGCTCAGATGGGAGAATCTGTCCACAGGACAACTGTTAAGCCTCATTCACACGTCAGTGTTTCATAGTGATGAGTAGCAGGGGCTATATTCGAATTCACGATATTTCATGAATATTTTTAGAATATTCGCAAATTTCGAGAATTTGAGATTATTTTATTAAATGCAAAAAATCGGCAATGTAAAAATCGCGTAATGCGAATTCGTAACGCGAAATACAGGCGTGGGTCACTTTGGCTACATTTTTCAAGCTGTTAGAAGTTTCATGAGTTTCTCCTGAGACTGGAGAAAATGGTTGGCATGGCAGAACATCACATCAGCTTTATATGCAGATAGAGTCAAGTGCTCCAATATATTGGCGATTGCGCTAATCTGCAGTGATTAGAATATTTTTTACTTCACATTTTAGCAGGTCTGACTCCAGATTACTGATTGGTGCACTAAGTATAGTTGTGAACTTGACATTGCCTCCTTCTCATTGGCCGACAAGCAAGAAGCAGAGAGGAATCATGTGTTCAGATGGGGAAAAAAAGCTGAATATTCGATATAACGAATATATAGCACTACATATTCTAAATATTTGCGAATTCTCGAAGTGGCGATATTCGCGATAAAAATTTGCTATTCGAGTATTTGTGCTCAACACTAGTGTTTCACAGACCTAAATCCCATTGAGAATCTGGGGCAAGACTTGAAAAATCGCTGTTCACAGACGCTCTCCATCCAATCTGACTGAGCGCGAGCTCTTCTGCAAAGAAGAATGGGCAACAAGTTCAGCCTCTAGATGTGCAAAGCTGGTAGAGACCTACCCCAAAAGACTTGCAGCTGGAAATGCAGTAAAAGGTGGTCCTACAAACTATTGACTCAAGGGGGCTGAATACAAATGCACGACACACTTTCCGGATTTTTATTTATTAAAAGTTTTTTAAAATATTGTATTTTCTTTTCAATTCACACATACTTGCTACTTTGTGTTTGTCTATCACATAAAATCCCAATAAAATACATTTAAATGTGGAAAAGTTCCAGGGGTATGAATACTTTTTCAAGGCACTGTATCAGTCAGTAAGACTTTTTTCTTTGTAGACATTTCTATAATTTCCCAGATACTGAGAATCTCCTCTTTGTTTCAGGTAAATACTAAAAACCATTGAGGAGACTGAATACACAATCACAGGTCTCCTCTTTTTCTTCGTCCTCATCCAGCCTTTGAGCCGTTTTGGCCTCCATCCTGCTTTCCGTTCACAACATTAAAGGGGTTTTCCGGGAATTAAGTAAATAAAAATACAAAAAAATTACTTTGTTATAAGTATATTCCCAAATACCTTTCATTAGTTATAATGGCTCGTTTTGTCTGGGGATCAATCATCTGGAGCAATAAAATGGCTGCCGTCCTATTAGTACACACAAAACCTGTCCTAATCAAACACTGAGGTAAAGAGCTGCCTCATCCTCCTCTCTGCTCTGCTTGTCAGGAATTATGATCCTGAACACAGCTGATAAGATCTTCAGCTGAATCTCTGTAGGAATGGAGTGCATGAGGAGACATGAAGTACAGAGAGGAGGATGGGGGTGTGGATAATGGGCAGCAGCACTTGTATGCAGTCTCCATTACCACTGCCCCACATTACCCGTCCTGTCCATCCTCTCTGTACTTCATGTCTCCTCATGTGCTCCATTCCTACAGAGATTCAGCTGAAGATCTTATCACCTGTATTCAGGATCATAATCCCTGACAAGCAGAGCAGAGAGGAGGATGAGGCAGCTCTTTACCTCAGTGTTATGAGGTAACTTGTCCTCCTGTGATTAGGACAGGTTTTGTGTGTACTAATAGCACGACGGCCATTTTATTTCTCCTAATGATTGCTCCCTAGTCAAAACGAGCCATTCTAACTAATGTTATGTATTTGGGAATATATTTATAATAAATATTTTAAGTATTTTTATTTTCTTGATTTCCGGAGAACGCCTTTAACAACTTAAGAACCACAAAACTTCCTGATGATTTTAATCGCTGAATATAAAATTACTATGGCCAAAGTCTTTTATAAATTACAGAGATGACAAGGAAAAGCGAGGCATGCAGCAACCCAATACAATGTAGCCATTACGATTTAAAGGGACAGTGCACTAATACAGATTTCATAAGGTTAAGGCATCAGTTTGATTCTCAGTCCTTAAAGGGCACAATTATCTTATCAAATGTATTTTTAGGGGCCAACACTTGAAGGCTTTTACCCACTTTGGACGAAAGATCTACTATTTTTCTTGAAACAGCGCCGCCCTTGTCCATGGCTGTTTCTGGTATTGCAGCTCAGTCAACAGAATCGAATTTCCAGCAAACCCCATTGACAAGGCTGGAGCTGGATCTAGGGAAAAAGTGAATGCTTTTTATGATCTCAGACAACCCCTTGAACTTTTAGAGGACTCTTCCTGTTTCTTAGGAGTCCTCATCGGGGCAGGGATTTATGTTATCTGATCCCTGGTGGAGAACGGAGGGTCACATATATGTATCTATTGTGTAATACACTTTGGCCCGTTGGCGGGTTTTCTGCCGGCTTCTGACACAGCCCTATAAATACCCGCCAGAGAAGCCGCAGAGTACCATATGATTCAGGAAATAAAGCGATGAATCCAGCATCGAAGTTGAAAATATTGTGGGTTCCTTTATTCAGTGTAGTACAGATCCATACAGTGACAGCGTCACCTCGGTGTTCCAAATAAACGTCTACGCGTTTCAAACAAACATGTTCTCAGTTGTGACCGATCAGAAATCCAAATGGCCGTGGCTATATAGGCTAGTCGCATCCTCTCCTCCCACCTCCAGGTGGTGATTAGGAGGGGCAGGTTGCGGCACACCCAGGCCTGCGCCAGTAGGAAATTCTGAGATTAACATTGGTGTAAATTAAATATCTATAAAACCAAGTAAGTGCACTTAAAATGTGTACTGTTCAGACTCCTGGGTCTAAGTCAGGAATGACAAAATAAATAAGCCAATCTCATGGAAAATAAACGAGATAATGGTAAAAAAATATAGATTTCTGAAAAAACCGCATGGTCTGAATAGTGGTTTCCAATGTTAAAAACAGAACGAAAAAATGCAAATCAGACATGGCGAATACACTCACCTAAAGAATTATTAGGAACACCATACTAATACGGTATTGGACCCCCTTTTGCCTTCAGAACTGCCTTAATTCTACGTGGCATTGATTCCACAAGGTGCTGATAGCATTCTTTAGAAATGTTGGCCCATATTGATAGGATAGCATCTTGCAGTTGATGGAGATTTGAGGGATGCACATCCAGGGCACGAAGCTCCCGTTTCACCACATCCCAAAGATGCTCTATTGGGTTGAGATCTGGTGACTGTGGGGCCATTTTAGTACAGTGAACTCATTGTCATCGTGTTCAAGAAACCAATTTGAAATGATTGGAGCTTTGTGACATGGTGCATTATCCTGCTGGAAGTAGCCATCAGAGGATGGGTACATGGTGGTCATGAAGGGATGGACATGGTCAGAAACAATGCTCAGGTAGCCCGTGGCATTTAAACGATGGCCAATTGGCACTAATGGGCCTAAAGTGTGCCCAGAAAACATCCCCCACACCATTACACCACCACCACCAGCCTGCACAGTGGTAACAAGGCATGATGGATACATGTTCTCATTCTGTTTATGCCAAATTCGGACTCTACCATTTGAATGTCTCAACAGAAATCGAGACTCATCAGACCAGGCAACATTTTTCCAGTCTTCAACAGTCCAATTTTGGTGAGCTCGTGCAAATTGTAGCCTCTTTTTCCTATTTGTAGTGGAGTAAGTGGTACCTGGTGGGGTCTTCTGCTGTTGTAGCCCACCTTTCCTTCTCATTCTGACATTCAGTTTAGAGTTCAGGAGATTGTCTTGACCAGGACCACAACCCTACATGCATTGAAGCAACTGCCATGTGATTGGTTGACTAGATAATCGCATTAATGAGAAATAGAACAGGTGTTCCTAATAATTCTTTAGGTGAGTGTATATCCTCTTAGCTGCTATTCTGGATGAAATAACACAATAAACATATAAGCACACCAGGAATGGACCAGATCCTAGTAAAGATACATGAGTTCTTTTTTTAGGTTCAAGACATTCGGATGTTTCGTCTTTAATCGGAGAATCCAGAAGGCTTCCCTTTGTATTAGTCGCCTTTGGAAATTGTCCCCTCGAATAGAGGGAAAAACTCGCTCGATTCCAAAGGCAGAAAAAGTTTGTAGGCTCCTACCATGCATTGAAATAAAGTGCCTGGCAGCATTCGAAATATTGACATAGGAAGTAACATAATTCAAGTGTTCCAGGATTCTATTCTTCAACCTTCTTGTAGTGCTTCCCACATAAAGGAGGTCACACTGAGTACATCTAATGACATAAATGACCCCAGTGGTATTGCAATTTATATAAGACCTAATGGAGAAGGTTGAGGTATGTTCTGAGTCCTGGAACATTTTGGTGGGCACAACATAACCGCAAGTTTTGCAGGGATGACTGCCGCACCGTGTGAATCCGGTATATTTAAGCCAAGTTCTTGCCTGGGTTCTCTTTGGAGCAGATGTGAATAGTGAAGGCAATGATGAAGCCAGCGTGGGAGACCGTCTAGCTGCCACTCTGTAGCCATCCTGTAGTAAAATATCGTCTTCATATAGAATCGATATGCATTCCGAAATTACCTGTTTAACCTGCTGGAATTGGTTACTATAAGTGAGAACCAAAGTAGGCAGGTTATTGCGATCTTTCACATCTGCTATATTCGCTTCGTTCCCAACCCTATCACCTCTCCCAAAAAGTAATGTCTTGCGACTTTTCATCTGTGCTATTTTTTCGGCTCTTTTGATCATCCAAGCAGAATAACCCCTTGCCAACAATCGTGACGTGATGAGTCGGCATTCCAATGTGAAGGCCATGTCATCACTACAATTTGTAGCCTCTTGTAGCCACTACAAATTGTAGCCTCTTTTTCCTATTTGTAGTGGAGATGAGTGGTACCCGGTGGGGTCTTCTGCTGTTGTAGCCCATCCACATCCTCAAGGTTGTGCGTGCTGTGGCTTCACATATGCTTTGCTGCAGACCTCGGTTGTAACGAGTGGTTATTTCAGTCAACGTTGCTCTTCTATCAGCTTGAATCAGTCGGCCCATTCTCCTCTGACCTCTAGCATCAACAAGGCATTTTCGCCCACAGGACGGCCGCATACTGGATGTTTTTCCCTTTTCACACCATTCTTTGTAAACCCTAGAAATGGTTGTGCGTGAAAATCCCAGTAACTGAGCAGATTGTGAAATACTCAGACCGGCCCGTCTGGCACCAACAACCATGCCACACTCAAAATTGCTTAAATCACCTTTCTTTCCCATTCTGACATTCAGTTTGGAGTTCAGGAGATTGTCTTGACCAGGACCACAGCCCTACATGCATCGAAGCAACTGCCATGTGATTGATTGACTAGATAATCGCATTAATGAGAAATAGAACAGGTGTTCCTAATAATTCTTTAGGTGAGTGTATATTCGAACAAGGGATACCCGTAAGAGTTAGATCGAGAAAATTAATCGTAGACCTATCCTGTGAATGAGTAAATCTTAAATTATAAGGATTATCATTAAGATCAGGTATGGCAGGCACATCGCCGCTCCAGATAATAAGCAAGTCATCAATGTACCTGCCATACCAATCCAATGTCGCTGCAAAAGGATTGTCAGTAGTGTATATATATTCTAGGGGGCATTATGGGGGTCCATTTTTACTGGCACATTATTGGGGGGCACTATGGGGGCATCTACCGAGGCCACAAAGAAGGGGTATTTTATATGGGGGGCTCTGTGTGGTACTACTATTATCAGGGGGTTTATCTGTTTCGCAGTATAATATTGGGGAGCACAGCGGCACAGTATTGGGGGTAGTAGGATGATTTGTCCAAAAGATGCGAGAATGATGGAAAAGTAGTAAACTAAGATTTTTATTTTTTAGTCAAACTGCAGAGACAAAAAATGGCTGAAAACTGGTGGTCTGTTCTGAAGGTCTGTGTCACCACCAGATCTTTGAGAAGTTCTGATAGACGCTCTTCAGTAATTCCTACATGATCTTCTTTTGTTTTGCTTTCGTTTTGACATCTCTCCTCCCTCTCCCAGCTGTCATCTATTAGCAGTGATTGCCTCCCTATATATCTCCTCCCCATACTGCCTCACCTTGCGGTTTATACAACTTCCTGAAGTGTTGCAAACTGCAACTGATGCTTCTACAGATAAGTCTGTTCATTTATTAGTGTTTTCCTGTTGCCTTGATCCTAGGTGACCCTGACTCCCTCCGTATTAAGTGTAGGGAGCCGGTGGTCGTGTCCCCTCACTATTATAGGGTGTTCAGGTGTCATACAGTCGAGGCACGAGGGCATGCAATTTTCTATCATAGAGATCCTTGCATGGGCTGAGAAGACAGGGAGAGTTTCAGGGCTTAAATAGGGGTCACCCTTTTGTTCCTTAGTTTCGGAATCAGCCAGTCGGATCCTTATTTGTAACTTCTTGTTTTCTGTTACACCATCCGTGACAGTCTGAAAGGAGAAGATGAGGAAGAGGGAAGGAACATCTACATCAAAGGAGACCTCACTGGATGTAAGAGGTATGTGGCGCTGTATTACCCTGTATTTCCAATTTTTTTTCGAATCCAAATCCGAATACTTTGTTAAAAAAGTAAGGACTCTTTATTTTTTCATATTAAAACAATATTGAGTTTGGACCACTTTGTTTCTTACACCGTTCACACAATTCTTATGTACAGGATTCGTAGGATTCGAGATTTGAAAGATTCTAGATATTCGAGAACCTTTTCGGATTCAGATTCGGATTCGAAAAAAATTGGATTCGTCCCACCTCTAATATATACCTTTCTTCCCAGTATGACATGGTTAAATTTGCTAGGGAAGGGGAAAATGGATTCAGATGGTGTGTCAGAAGGGGTGGGGCATCAGTTAAGGGGTGTGGCTTGTGTTTTATTCCGTGTCAGTGCCAATGTGAGAGTAGTAGAGCGAGCAGAGAAATCAAGTTGATGCTTCCAGGGAAACAGACTTTTTTGCCCTATGGGTGCATTTTTTTTCTCATGTATTCATTTTGTATTTATTTATTTTTCCATATTTATAATTGTCACTTTTTGTTACAATTATTACGATAAAATACTTTAATGATTTTGACAACTTTTTGTGACCCTTCAGACCTGGTGGTGGATAAATTAAAGTAAAACTGTATGACCATTACTCGCGGTTGCCATGTAATAAGATACAGAACGCCTTCCCCGTATCCCGCCTTGTATAATCTTTAGGCGTCATGTCTGGAACAGATATCGCGGCTCCTGAGAGGTGTACAGCCCGCGAGCTGTCGATAATGTCGCTGAACAACGGTTCTAGCGAGGTCAGAGTGAGAAATATCCATTTAGGAATGGTGATCTGTGATTAGCTCCGCCATATGCTGCTTACAGAAGGGTATTGATTACTATTAGGTGTCACTCTGTACAAGCAGATCAGCGAACATAAAGAGGAGTCTTGTTTGACTTAGATTACAGCGGTTTTGTAAATGATACCTACAAAGGAGGCCATGCTGTGCATCTAACTAATAGCACCATATAGTACACATAAATAGTGCCGCCATACAGTGGATATAAATAATACCACAATACAGTGCACATCAAAAAACTATACATATAAATGAATAAATGCCATACTAAGCATATAAATAATGCATCTATACAGTACACAAGAATAACACTGCCACTTTGTACATAGAAGTAATGCAGAATACAGTGTGCTGCCTTAGTATTCATATAAATAATGCCACTATACAATGTACATAAAAACACTTCCATATTGTACATGTAAATAAAGGCACCATAAAGTACACAAAGAAAATTACACTATACAGTATAGATAAATAACTCTGCCATATTGTACATAAAAATAGTGCTACAATTCAGTGCACATAAATAAGACATATTGTACATATAAATAAAGAAACTATACAATGCACATAAGAACTCCCACCAGTTAACATAAATGACACAGTCTTACTGTACATATAAATAATACCACCATAAAGCGCATATAAATATCACTGCCATACTGCACATATAAATTATACCATCGATGGCTAACCTCCGGCACTCCGGCTGTGGTGAAACTACGACTCCCAGCATGCTCCATTCACTTCTATGGAGTTCTGAGAACAGCCAAGCAAGTGTGCATCTTGGGAGTTGTAGTTTTCCCACAGCTGGAGTGCTGGAGATTAGCCGTCACAGCACTATACTGTGCATATAAATAAGACTGCCATAGGGTGCATGTAAATAATACCACCATATGTTATACATAAATTTACTATACAGTGCATATAAATAGCATTGTCATATTGTACATATAATACCGCCATACAGTGCGTATCATTGCCATACTGTATACATAAATAGTGCAACTAAACAGTGAATATAAACACCAATGACATACTGTGTATATAACTAATCCCACCATACATCACATATAAATCCACTTTACAGTGCATGAATAAGTCAGTCTTCTCACTTACAACCAATTATAGGGACCGCATTAATATGACCATTTAAATAGGCGCATAATTATTTTCTGAATAATTTTTTATATCTTTTTCTATACAAATCTCCTTATATCATGAGCAAATTCTGCCTGCCTGCAGCCACCACTAGGGGGAGTTCACATAATGAAAATGTTATTCTGCTTTAGTATTAGCTATATAAATGCATAAGCGATAAGCTCCCTCTAGTGGTGGCTCCTGGTATACAGGAGCCACCACTAGTGGTAAATAATTATCCAGACAGCAGCATAGATCTCAGCTAATTGACCTCTATGACCATGACTTAAAGGGAAAGTTTTGCCTTCTGAGCTGATTTAGTATAGCTGGAAATTTCATTATGAGAAATTTTCTAATACAAGTGTAAGAACAGAATAAAGATGATATTCACCGGGAGTGATTGCAGTAATACATGTCTATATTGCAATACCTTAATAAACAAGCATAGGGTGCAATACCAGATACAGCCTACAGAAAAGAATGGCGCTGTCTCAAATCTGAATTTTCAGGTTTTGAGTATAGTTTTACAAATATAGCGTTTGTAATTATCCTCTGTGGGCTTGTCTACAGTGAGGACACTGTTTGTACCCATGAGGGAGTATGGGCCTCAGGCGCACATTTTGTACGGCGCCATTCTAGGTGCATTAGATCTCTGTATGCTTTGGAATTCACAGGTCTGGGTGTCTGCTCCATTGGATGTGATATGTAGTTTCATACTTTACATTGACTTATTTTCAGCTGTTGTCTGCCATCTAGTGGTTGTTTTTAGATTTGCAATTTCTTATTGTTGGTTATTTTCGAAGATTGCATGAAAATAAATACAGGGGCCCAGGGGATGAAGGGGCCACTCATCGGCCCTGGAGATGGAGCAGGTGCAAAAACATGGGTACATTGAAAGTGTGAGGTGCAAATTGCCCTTGAATGGTCACTGGCGGGTTCTCCGAAAATGAATAAATACATCCACTTCTCTATTAGCCCAGACCTTCTTCCTAGAGTTCAATATGAGGAATCCTGGTCCTTTACCCTTTATGACTTGGAGGGTCATTGAATGCCCTGGCCCTTTCTAGGGTTTAAAGATCAACCCTTTTAAATCAGGCATACTACCTGGTAGATTGTAACTGCTTAGTTAATTGAAATTGTTTGCCTGCAGCCACCACTAGAGTGAGCGCAGTGCGTAGGGATTTATACAGTTACCATTGAAATCAAGGATAGCTGTAAACATTTCTATGCACTGAACCCCCCTAGTGTTGGCTACAGGGAAAGGCCATGCATTTGTGTCAGAAACAGAAGTTCAGCTAAGGGTTGTCCAGAGGGGGAACAGTCTGTGTGAAGAGTGAGCAGTCTGTGAGGAGGGGAAGCAATCTGTCCAGACGGGGTGGAGTCTGTGTGGAGGGGGAGCAGACTGTATGAAATGGGAGCAGTCTGTGGGGGGGGAGCAATCTGTGTGTAGGGGGAGCAGTCTGTGTGGAGTAGGAGCAGTCTGTGTGGAGGGGGAGCAGTCTGTGTGGAGGGGGAGCAGACTGTGTGGAGGGGGAGCAGTCTGTGTGGAGGGGGAGCAGTCTGTGTGGAGTAGGAGCAGTCTGTGTGGAGTAAGAGCAGTCTGTGTGGAGGGGGAGCAGTCTGTGTGGAGGGGGAGCAGTCTGTGAGGAGGCAAAGCATGCTGTGTGGAGGGGCAGCAGACTGTGTGGAGGGGGAGCAGTCTGTGTGGAGAAGGAGCAAACTGTGTGGAGGGGGAGCAGTCTGTGTGGAGGAGGAGCAGACTGTGTGGAGGGGAGCAGTCTGTGTGGAGGGGGAGCAGTCTGTGTGGAGGGGGAGCAGACTGTGTGGAGGGGGAGCAGACTGTGTGGAGGGGAGCAGTCTGTGTGGAGGAGGAGCAGTCTGTGTGGAGGGGAGAAGACTGTGTGGAGGGGGAGCATACTGTGTGGAGGGGGAGCAGTCTGTGTGGAGGGGGAGCAGTCTTTGTGGAACGGGAGCAGTCTGTGTGGAGGGGAGCAGACTGTGTGGAGGGGGAGCAGACTGTGTGGAGGGGGAGCAGACTGTGTGGAGGGGGAGCAGTCTGTGTGGAGGAGGAGCAGTCTGTGTGGAGGGGAGCAGTATATGTAAAGGGGGAGCAGTCTGTGTGGAGGGAGAGCAGTCTGTGTTGAGGGAGCAGTCTTTGTGGAGGGGAAGCAGTCTGTGAGGAGGGGGAGCAGACTGTGTGGAGGGGGAGCAGACTGTGTGGAGGGGGAGCAGACTGTGGAGGGGGAGCAGTCTGTGTGGAGGGGGAGCAGTATGTGTGGAGGGGAGCAGTATATGTAAAAGGGGAGCAGTCTGTGTGCAGGGGAGCAGTCTATGTGGAGGGGGAGCAGTCTGTGTGGAGTAGGAGCAGTCTGTGTGGAGTAGGAGCAGTCTGTGTGGAGGGGAGCAGTCTGTGTGGAGGGGGAGCAGTCTGTGAGGAGGCAAAGCATGCTGTGTGGAGGGGCAGCAGACTGTGTGGAGGGGGAGCAGTCTGTGTGAAGGTAGCAGTCTGTGTGGAGGGGGAGCAGTCTGTGTGGAGAAGGAGCAAACTGTGTGGAGGGGGAGCAGTCTGTGTGGAGGAGGAGCAGACTGTGTGGAAGGGGAGCAGTCTGTGTGGAGGGGGGCAGTCTGTGTGGAGGGGGAGCAGTCTGTGTGGAGGGGGAGCAGACTGTGTGGAGGGGAGCAGTCTGTGTGGAGGAGGAGCAGTCTGTGTGGAGGGGAGCAGACTGTGTGAAGGGGGAGCATACTGTGTGGAGGGGGAGCAGTCTGTGTGGAACGGGAGCAGTCTGTGTGGAGGGGAGCAGACTGTGTGGAGGAGGAGCAGACTGTGTGGAGGGGGAGCAGTCTGTGTGCAGGGGAGCAGTCTGTGTGGAGGAGGAGCAGTCTGTGTGGAGGGGAGCAGTATATGTAAAGGGGGAGCAGTCTGTGTGCAGGGGAGCAGTCTATGTGGAGGGGGAGCAGTCTGTGTTGAGGGAGCAGTCTTTGTGGAGGGGAAGCAGTCTGTGTGGAGGGGTAGCAGACTGTGTGGAGGGGGAGCAGACTGTGGAGGGGGAGCAGTCTGTGAGGAGGGGGAGCAGTCTGTGTGGAGCGGGAGCAGTATATGTAAAAGGGGAGCAGTCTGTGTGCAGGGGAGCAGTCTATGTGGAGGGGGAGCAGTCTGTGTTGAGGGAGCAGTCTGTGTGGAGGGGGAGCAGACTGTGTGGAGGGGGAGCAGACTGTGTGGAGGGGGAGCAGACTGTGTGGAGAGAGAGCAGTCTATGTGAAGGGGGAGCAGTCTGTGTGGAGGGGGAGCAGTCTGTGTTGAGGGAGCAGTCTGTGTGGAGGGGGAGCAGACTGTGTGGAGGGGGAGCAGACCAGACTGTGTGGAGGGGAGCAGTCTGTGTGGAGGGGAGCAGTCTATGTGGAGGGGGAGCAGTCTGTGTGGAGAGGAGCAGTCTGTGTAGAGGGGAGCAGTCTGTGTAGAGGGGAGCAGTCGGTGTGCAGGGGAGTAGTCTATGTGGAGGGGGAGCAGTCTGTGTTGAGGGGGAGCAGACTGTGTCGAGCGGGAGCAGACTGTGTGGAGGGGGAGCAGTCTATGTGGAGGGGGAGCAGTCTGTGTGGAGGGGGAGCAGACTGTGTGGAGGGCGAGCAGACTGTGTGGAGGGGGGAGCAGTCTGTGTGGAGGGTAGCAGTATATGTAAAGGGAGAGCAGTCTGTGTGCAGGGGAGCAGTCTGTGTGGAGGGGGAGCAGTCTGTGTTGAGGGAGCAGTCTGTGTGGAGGGGAGCAGACTGTGTGGAGGGGGAGCAGACTGTGTGGAGGGGGAGCAGTCTGTGTTGAAGGGAACAGTCTGTGTGGAGGGGGAGCAGTCTGTGTGGAGGGGGAGCAGTCTGTGTAGAGGGGAGCAGTATATGTAGAGGGGGAGCAGTCTGTGTGGAGAAGGAGCAGTCTGTGTGAAAGGGAGAGAAGTCTGTGTGAGGGAGCAGTCGTTGTTGGGGAAGCAGTCTATGTGGAGGGGGAGGAGTCTATGTGGAGGGAAGCAGTCTGTGTTGGGGGGAGCAGCCTGTGTGGAGGGGGAGCAGACTGTGTGGAGGGGGAGGTCTGTGCGGAGGGGGAGCAGACTGTGTGGAGGGGGAGCAGTCTGTGTGGAGGGGAGCAGTCTGTGTGGAGGGGAGCAGTCTGTGTGGAGGGGGAGCAGTCTGTGTGGAGGGTAGAGCAGTCTGTGTGGAGGGGGAGCAGTCTGTGTGGAGGGGGAGCAGTCTGTGTGGAGGGGAGCAGTCTGTGTGGAGGGGAGCAGTCTGTGTGGAGGGGAGCAGTCTGTGTGGAGGGGGAGCAGACTGTGTGGAGGGGGAGCAGTCTGTGTGGAGCGGGAGCAGTCTGTGTGGAGGGGAGCAGTCTGTGTGGAGGGGGAGCAGTCTGTGTGGAGGGGGAGCAGTCTGTGTGGAGCGGGAGCAGTCTGTGGTCTGTGTGGAGCGGGAGCAGTCTGTGTGGAGGGGAGCAGTCTGTGTGGAGGGGGAGCAGACTGTGTGGAGGGGGAGCAGTCTGTGTGGATGGGGAGCAGTCTGTGTGGAGCGGGAGCAGTCTGTGTGGAGGGGAGCAGTCTGTGTGGAGGGGGAGCAGTCTGTGTGGAGGGGGAGCAGTCTGTGTGGAGCGGGAGCAGTCTGTGGTCTGTGTGGAGCGGGAGCAGTCTGTGTGGAGGGGAGCAGTCTGTGTGGAGGGGGAGAAGACTGTGTGGAGGGGGAGCAGTCTGTGTGGAGGGGGAGCAGTCTGTGTGGAGGGGGAGCAGTCTGTGTGGAGCGGGAGCAGTCTGTGGTCTGTGTGGAGCGGGAGCAGTCTGTGTGGAGGGGAGCAGTCTGTGTGGAGGGGGAGAAGACTGTGTGGAGGGGGAGCAGTCTGTGTGGAGGGGGAGCAGTCTCTGTGGAGCGGGAGCAGTCTGTGTGGAGGGGGAGCAGTCTGTGTGGAGGGGGAGCAGTCTGTGTGGAGGGGGAGCAGTCTGTGTGGAGCGGGAGCAGTCTATGTGGAGGGGAGCAGTCTGTGTGGAGGGGGAGCAGTCTGTGTGGAGCGGGAGCAGTCTGTGTGGAGCGGGAGCAGTCTGTGTGGAGGGGGAGCAGTCTGTGTGGAGGGGGAGCAGACTGTTTCGCTCAGCACCCCGACTCTGTGGGAAGGGTCCTGCCGGTGCCTAATGCTCAGTTTCTGAGGTGAGGATAGTCCCCCCTGCGCTGCAATGGACAGCTGAGTTTTGGCCTTTTCAGTGGTTCACACCTTTTTAGCATTGAGCCCTATAACACTCGCCATACTTGAGGGCCACAGTCTCTACCAGTTTGGCATCACCCACTGGGAACATCTCTTCACCTTTGCCATGTGCACTACCCACTGCTGCCAATACATGCCACCACCAGTCCCAAATGAAGGAACTTCAACTAAATACAAAGTGACAAATACAAACGTGTTCACATAGAGCATCTTCTCTCTGTAAAGGACACATATAATGCCTTAAAGGGGCATCACTTCATCATGGGGCCCGACTTAGCTCCTTGTGCCCCCCTTATCATAGACTGGTGAGCAGTCTATGATAAGGGGGGGGCACAAGGAGCAGTCTGTATAACAGGTTAAAGCGAGCTGCGAAGAAAAAGGGGGTCAGTCAGCACATCCCAATGCGCAGGTGCACGCTGCCATGGCTAGAAACATAGAGAAAAAAGACAACGCAACAGCACTCTGCAAACCAGATAAAGTACACTACTGGCGGCCAAAAGGGTTTATTCAAAAATAGGTGAGACCTGGAGGGTATCTCCACCCACCAGTCCCCCTGTTTTGGCTTACTACCATAAAGTACAATAATGCCATAGTCACAAATGCTACGCTTATTTATAAAGTGAGATGCTTGGCAAATGCATTTTATACAAAACCATTTGAGCCCGTCTGCCAAACGTCAAGGCGATCTCTGTAAGACGGTAACCTAACACTAAACACTACCTATTATGCGCCATAAAGTTCAGGAAGTGTTTGTTCCACGTGCATGCTGGGTCCACTCTGCCTTTTACCATTTTTGGTGCCATAAAGGCCTCCATTCCTTCCAGGGGATGCAGGTACCAACATGCATGCCGAGCCCATGGTGCATAACAGGTAGTATTTAGTGTTAGGTTCCCGTCTTACAGAGATCACCTTGACGTTTGGCAGACGGGCTCAAATGGTTTTGTACAAGCATCTTTAGCACTCGAATGCTTTTTGTGACTATGGCATTATTGTACTTTATCTGGTTTGCAGAGTGCTGTTGCATTGTCTTTTTTCTCTATGTTTCTATCCATGGCAGCGTGCACCTGCGCATTGGGATGTGCTGACTGACCCCCTTTTTCTTTGCAGATTTACAGCGCTGGAGATGTCTTACAGAGATCGCCTTGATGTTTGGCAGACGGGCTTAAATTGTTTTGTACAAAATGCATTTGCCAGGCATCTCACTTTATAAATAAGCGTAGCATTAGCACTTGAATGCTTTTTGTGACTATGGCATTATTGTACTTTATCTGGTTTGCAGGGTGCTGTTGCATTGTCTTTTTTCTCTATGTTATAGGGAGCAGTCTGGAAGTGAGGGGATGCATGGTGAGCAGTCTATGATAAAGGGGGCATGAGGAGCAGTCTGTACAACTGGTTATAGGGAGCAGTCTGGAAGAGAGAGCATGCATGGTGAGCAGTTTGTGAGTAAGGGGGTACAAGGAGCAGTCTGTATAGCAGATTATAGGGAGCAGTTTATGAGAGAGACAGAGGGCATGGTGTGAAGTCTCTGACAGTGTTAAGGGGGACCATGAGGAGCAGTCTGCCCCAGACTACCAAGGAACACTGACATTAACTCCTTCTCTGATCTAGACCACCAGGGATGCAGGCAGTATCCCCTCCACCATAGTTGCATGCATTAACCTCTTACAGACGTGGACAAAATTGTTGGTACCCTTTGGTCAATGAAAGAAAAAGTCACAATGGTCACAGAAATAACTTTAATCTGACAAAAGTAATAATAAATTAAAATTCTATAAATGTTAACCAATGAAAGTCAGACATTGTTTTTCAACCATGCTTCAACAGAATTATGTAAAAAAATAAACTCATGAAACAGGCATGGACAAAAATGATGGTACCCCTAGAAAACACAGAACATAATGTGACCAAAGGGACATGTTAATTCAAGGTGTGTCCACTAATTAGCATCACAGGTGTCTACAACCTTGTAATCAGCCATTGGGCCTATATATATGGCTCCAGGTAATCACTGTGTTGTTTGGTGATATGGTGTGTACCACACTCGACATGGACCAGAGGAAGCAAAGGAAAGAGCTGTCTCAAGAGATCAGAAAGAAAATTATAGACAAGCATGTTAAAGGTAAAGGCTATAAGACCATCTCCAAGCAACTAGATGTTCCTGTGAGTACAGTTGCACATATTATTCATAAGTTTAAGATCCATGGGACTGTAGCCAACCTCCCTGGACGTGGCCGCAGGAGGAAAATTGATGACAAATCTAAGAGACGGATAATCCGAATGGTAACAAAAGAGCCTAGAAAGACTTCTAAAGAGATTCAAGGTGAACTTCATGCTCAAGGAACATCAGTGTCAGATCGCACCATCCGTCGTTGTTTGAGCCAAAGTGGACTACATGGGAGACGACCAAGGAGGACACCATTGTTGAAAACGAATCATAAAAAAGCAAGACTGGAATATGCCAAACTACATGTTGACAAGCCACAAAGCTTCTGGGAGAATGTCCTGTGGACAGATGAGACAAAAATCGAAGTTTTTGCCAAGCTGTATGTTCACAGACGAAAAAATGAAGCATATCAAGAAAAGAACACTGTCCCTACTGTGAAACATGGAGGAGGCTCTGTTATGTTCTGGGGCTGCTTTGCTGCGTCTGGCACAGGGTGTCTTGAATCTGTGCAGGGTACAATGAAATCTCAAGACTATCAAGGAATTCTAGAGAGAAATGTACTAGCCAGTGTCAGAAAGCTTGGTCTCAGTCGCAGGTCATGGGTCTTGCAACAGGACAATGACCCAAAACACACCGCTAAAAACACCCAAGAATGGCTAAGAGGAAAAAATTGGACTATTCTAAAGTGGCCTTCTATGAGCCCTGACCTCAATCCTATTGAGCATCTTTGGAAGGAGCTGAAACATGCAGTCTGGAAAAGGCACCCTTCAAACCGGACACAACTGGAGCAGTTTGCTCATGAGGAGTGGGCCAAAATACCTGCTGAGAGGTGCAGATGTCTCATTGACAGTTACAGGAAGCGTTTGATTGCAGTGATTGCCTCAAAAGGTTGTGCAACAAAATATTAAGTTAGGGGTACCATCATTTTTGTCCATGCCTGTTTCATGAGTTTATTTTTTTACATAATTCTGTTGAAGCATGGTTGAAAAACAATGTCTGACTTTCATTGGTTAACATTTATAGAATTTTAATTTATTATTACTTTTGTCAGATTAAAGTTATTTCTGTGACCATTGTGACTTTTTCTTTCATTGACCAAAGGGTACCAACAATTTTGTCCACGTCTGTATCTGCCCTAGGCTACCAGGGGTACTGACACTAGCCCCTTCACTGTCCTAGACCACCAGGGATGTAGGCACTAACCCCTTCACTGTCCCAGACCACCAGGGAAGACATTGATTCCTTCTCTGCCCTAGATCCCAGGGATGTAACGATAAACCCATTAACTACCCTGGCTATTTTCAGCAAATTATTTGTCACTATACAGAAGCATTTACTTGCATCGCCCTATTTTGGAAGGAGCAGCTCCCTGATCCGTAACAGGTGCCTCCTGTAATCAGCCTCCTGCCTCAAATTTCCAGTAATGGGATCCTGTAAGCTTTATACCTCTCCTGCCTTTCGGATCCAGTCCCAGCGGATGAAATAAAAGCCGTGTGATCGAGGAGAGCCACAACCCATCAGTCACTTCTGTCACTGATCCAATTTTCTTTCACAATCTTTTTTTAATCAAAGTATTAAGGTTTAAAACCTCAAAGAATCACAATATCATGTGGAAGAGACCTCCAAAGTGTGACTGCTCTTACACTAAAAGCTCCATAGTGTGACTGCTCTTACAGTTGAGACCTCCATAGTGTGAATGCTGTTACTGTAGAGACCTCCGTAATGTAACCACTCTTACTATAAAAACCTCCGTATTGTGATCACTCTTACAGTAGAGACCTCCATAGTGTGACTGCTTTTACTGTAGAGACCTCCAGAGTATGACTGTTCTTACTGTAGAGACTTCCAAAGTGTGTCTTCTCCTACAGTAGAAAGCGCCATACTATTTTTGATCTTACGGTAGAGACCTCCATAGTGTGACTGCTCTTATATTAGAGATCTCCATAGTGTGACTGCTCTTACAGTAGACACCTCCATAGCATGACTGCTCTTACAGTAGAGACCTCAATAATGTGACCACTCCTACAGTAGAGACCTCCATAATGTACCAGTTGTTACAGTGGAAAGCTCCATAGTGTGACTGCTTTTACTTAAAGACAGCTCCATAGTGTGACTGCTCTTTCTGTAGAGATCTCCATAGTGTGACTGCTCCTACTGTAGAGATCTTCATCGTGTAACCGCTCTTACAGTAGAGACCTCCATAGTATGACTGCTCTTACACTAGAGATCTCCATAGTGTGACTGCTCTTACAGTAGAGACCTCCATAGTGTGACTGCTCTTACAGTAGAGACCTCCATACTAGGACCGCTCTTACAGTAGAGATCTCCATAGTGTGACTGCTCTTACACTAGAGACCTTCATAGTGTGACTACTCTTACTGTAGAGACCTCCATAGTGTGACTGCTCTTACAGTAGAGATCTCCATAGTGTGACTACTCTTACTGTAGAGACCTCCATAGTGAGACCACTCTTACAGTAGAGACCTCCATAGTATGACTGCTCTTACAGTAGAGATCTCCATAGTGTGACTGCTCTCACAGTACAGACCTCCATAGTGTGATTACTCATGCAGTAGCTATCTCCATAGTATGAATACTCTTACTGTAGAGCGCTCCATAGTGTAACCACTCTTACAGTAGAGACTTCCATAGTGTGATTTCTCTTACAGTAGCTCTCTCCATAGTGTGACTGCTCTTACTGTAGAGCGCTCCATAGTGTGACTGTCACAGATGTTCCTGTGGCAGGTACCGGGAAATCGGAGAGACTGGCAACTCGTGGGTTAAATTAACAAGTTCACTGTGGATCTTATTGTTTCTGTGTTTTGGTGAATGCCACAGCCCTTGCTTCAGGTGTTGCTTGTTGGTAATTTACCTTCCCCATAAGTAGCCGCTTCTCACTCTTTGAGGTGCGGTTTATATATTTTATTTCTGCCTTCTAACTAGCTGGTCGGTTGTACTCTGTGGTGCTTCTGGAGTTGCCAGTTTTCTACTTTCAGATAAGTCTTGTATTTTCTTATTGTTTTGTGTTTGTTATATTCCCTGTTGTTTGTATCTGGGCCTGAGACAGAGACTTCCATTTGTCCATCTGTGGAGGAATGGGTTGTCTCTGGTCCTAACCTCATTCCAGGGCCTTATAGGGATATAAGGGCCTAGGTTTCCTGCATATGAATATTTCTACCTTCAAGGTCTATTCATATTCATAGGTAGTTAGGGCCCGGATTAGGGTTGTTTAGGAGGTGACCTGTACCTTCCCTAGTTTCTAGGCCCAGTTACTGTTCCCCTTCCCTCCTGTGTTTAGTGTGGAGTATGGCAGTGTGATAGTAATAATGGATACCACAGCCTACATCCAAGAAATTCAAAGGCAACTATCAGAAACCACCACTTATAAGCAGGTCCAATACAATCCCACTTTCCAACTCAAAAGAGAAATTACCACCTTCGTCGACATTACCTCCAAATAGGGACTATCGACAAAGCTACCTACACCTTCCTCCTTAACAAGAATCCCATTCTTCCAGTGTTTTATATACTACCCAAAATTCATAAAAACTTAACTCACCCACCTGGAAGACCAATCATAGCTTCTACTGATTCTCTACTCTCGCTACTATCCGTTTTTCTTGAAAAAATACTAACCCCCTTTGTTCTCGACACTTCCCATTTCTTGTCTATCATTTCAGCTTTACAAAATATAGCACCTGAAAGTATCCTCGTGACACTCAATGTCAATAGTCTCTACACTTCTATCTCTTATGAAAAAGGAATTCAAGCTACCGCATTTCATCTTCTATCAACCTCTGTACTACCATTATCAGCCCAACATTTCTGCATACAATTACTACACTTTGTGTTACCACATAACTTTTTATTTTTGGTGATAACGTCTATATTCAAAGGAAAGGAATCCGCCATGGGTGCGAATGTAGCGCCACCTTACGCTAACACATTTATGGCCAAATTGGAGGAAGATTGGATCTACCCAAATAATTTATTTCAAACACATGCCATAACTTGGCACAGATACATCGATGATGTATTCTCTATCTGGAAGGGTGAACAAAATTCCTTTTTGGAATTTCTCTCTTACTTAAATGGAATCGACCAGGACTTACAATTCACATCCCACACAGATTTGCCTTCTATCAGCTTTCTAGACACAGTAGTTATCAAAACATCTCATACCACACTAATTACCGATTTACACAGAAAACCAACCGACCGTAACACTTTACTCCACTACTCAAGCTGCCATCCACATACCACAAAGAAATCACTACCTCGATCTCAATTCCAAAGAGTGACTAGAATAGTAAGTGACCCCACCCTCCGCAACCAATGCCTAGATGAAATGTCACAAAAATTCCAAGACAGAGGTTATCCAGTTTCTCTACTCAAGAAAGAACAGTCCCCTTTGTTATCTACATCACCCCCAGCTAACGCCATTCCCCCTCCTCACCTTCCACTAGTCATTACCTACCATCCAATGATACCAAAAATCCAATCAATAATAAAAAAAACATTGGCCCATTCTCCAACAATCCTATCCAGACATTCCTGAATTTTAAAACTCCATTATAAAAGAACACAAAACCTTAAAGATAAATTAGTAAAGGCAGATATCGGTTCCTTCAAGCCTTCCTTCAAACAATCAACTTTGGCACCTATTAAATTAGGAACCTATCTGTCACAGGTAATGGGGAGGGGATAACACCAAATGACACACAGAAGGAATAGACCGGAGTCTAAGCATCAAGGCTAAGGGAGAGGGATGGTGACCTCCTAGGAATCCCTAGACCTCTCCATGACTCCTGCCAGTATGAGTAGAACCTGAAGGTGGAAATACTCATACACCGTAACGTAGGCCCTGAAGACCCTGGAAGGACCTAGGAATGGTGGCAGGGAATGAGACTACTGGTTCCTCCTCAGGTGAAGGAACCAGCGTCTCCCTGAGGTCTAGACAACAACACACACAAGCGAACAACAACTGCACTTAGCTTAAAGCAGAATGGAGGAGCAGGAGATCCAGAGGAACAACACACCAGCTCAACCAACTCCAGAAGGAAATATCAACCGCAAGGTAAGCAGTGAGAGTCATAACTAAATAGAGCCTCAGTAATGACCATCAGCTGCACCAGTCAAACAAGTAGAGGGCCACAGCAGCATATCCATCCAATCTTCTTTATTATGCGAAATTCCAAGGCACAGTGTACAAGGAACACAACAGTTCAGCTAGACTAAGCCTTTATCAGCTGCACCACACAAGAGGTGTGGTCATTACCAAACACAACAGAGAGACTGTCAGATACCCAGTCTCTCCGATCTTCTCACCTCTGTCATGGGAGGGACCAAGACACTATCCATGCCTCAACTGCGCACAGTGCACCAATATCATAAATGCAATAGAATCATCCACCCCCATTCAGGAAAAGTGTATCATCCGAAGGGCTTCTAAACATGTAGCTCCTCCTATGTGGTCTATTGAATCCGGTGCCCATGTGGACTCGCATATGTGGGTGAAACCACCCAGTGTGTACAAGACTGCATTTCTAAACATAAACATAAATTTTACTACCTGTTCCATACCACTTCATCTCAGCATAACATCAGGTCAACCAACTGAGATTCCAAATCTTAGAACAAGTACCACTGGCAAGACGGGGAGGCAATAGGATTGCACAGCTTAAACAACGCAAAGAGTTTGGGATTTCCACCAAAAGGACTAAATAGACTTAGAGACTTCTGTATCACGTGATTACATAATACCTGTATTATAGACGCTTGTAATATTTAGCATGTCATTATTTTCCTCTTCTTTAGTGCATAAGATCACCATGTTTTTTCTTGGATAAAAATCGTCTTTATTCTAATCTGTCAGCCAGGTAGTATTCTACTTACTTTAGAGACTAGTGACTAACACTGTATGGCTTTGATTGATACAATGGATTGCCTAACCTAATAATTCTGTGATTCACCTTTTAACTATGTCTCTTTAACTGTTATAACCACCACCTGTCTGCTTCCAATCTTCCCCTTCATACACTCCAAATTACATTAGACACACACTCCATATCCTCATTTACTGACTCAGTATCATGCAACAAACACTACATTACATACTTAAATTCCATACATTAGTATTCACACAGACTACTTTCACTATGTCCTTTATTTATTATACACTAGTCGCCTTCTTTTTTATCACGTCTATAACCACATAAGCCGCCGCTTGCCAGTTCCCACTCTAGACACAGACTGCCGCATCGCGCATGCGCCCGCCAGAGGAATGGCACACACACGCCACCCTGCATCTTCTAATGCCCACAATGACTAAGGTATGTACCCACTGACCACCAATGTTTTTCATCCACTTCATTCTCTACTATATACCAGGAGTCTTCCCATCTACCTACTACTCTACATGCCCCCACATCATCTACTTACAAGCCTATTGATTATATAGGAGGACAATTTTCATTGTGTATAAATACAGATTTAGACTATTTACCTATGAAACTCACCTAATGATGCGGCATCACCATCCTCATCCTCCAGCTCAAGATGGTCTCACATGGACTCCCTGAGGACACCCCATTATATTATATATTATACATTTTATTGTATTATATTATATCAGATTATACTTTATCATGAAATGCTAGGGGCAGGGAGGCAATTGCCCCCCAGGCCGCCCTAAAAAAAAAACACCGCTGGGCCGTCTTTAACAAATATTATTTTTTTTTTAATTCCTCAGGGGCGCACAGGCGGCGCGGCCCTGGATGTAATTGCGGCGGTGGTGGCGGCAAGGGACTCCGGCAGGCTGTTCCAGTGGGTGAACAGCCTGTCGTATCCATCCTGCTGCTACTGCATGCGTGCCCCCAGACTACCGCTCCGGCCCCATTGAATATAACGGGGGCGGGGTGGAGTTCCGGCGGCAGCACGGCAGTGCGCGCCAAGAGGTCGCCGGAATAAAAGTACGACATGTAGTACTAAAACGACATGTAGTATTTTTATTCCAGCGGCCTCTCGAGGTGCGCTGCCGTGCTGCCGCCGGAACTCCGCCCCGCCCCCATTATAGTCAATGGGGCCGGAGTGGTAGTCTGGGGGAACGCGTGCACTAGCGGCAGGAGGGATCCAACAGGCTGTTTACCCGCTGGAATAGCCTGCCGGAGTTCCTTGCCGCTAGTGTGAAACTAGCCTAAGAAGATACAACACATGTAATGACAACAGAATGACAGGCCTGGGCGCTCCATGGGCACCTTTGAATGAAAATATTGCCCCTCTGGGCACCTTAATGCCTAATTAGCATATGGATGAAAGTGGATTTTATGAAGCTATAAGGCGAGCTCCAAGGAAAACGAAAAACATATGGATAGAAGGTATGAAGTGCTGGAAGGACATACTTTTGGTATGCCTCCGGGCTGCATCCCACTCCTCAATCGAGGACTGGGATTCAGCCTAACTGAGCAGTTCAGCCCTGTGGACTTTGAGATTGACCTGTTCCTGTCGATCCGTAAATTATGTTTGCTGAATCTCCCTCTAGAAATGCTACACCACTGCCTGGAGAGATCCCGGCGACAATTACAGGGACTGACTTCCATCTTAAGGGTCGTTTCAGTGAAGAGGAGATACAGTGCATCCACTTCTTAGCCAACATGGAGGCAGACACTTTAGACAGTGGTGGCCATAAGGTGGATGCATACACCGGTGGCATCGGGTCCACCTTCCTTCCTCCCATGCCGGCCGGCTCAGCCATAGACCTGTTCCACAAACGGGTGCTAAGAGATATACGTGCACTGATTTACCCAGCAGCACCCCCGAATGTTACCGGGGAAGAATATCGAGCCCTTCTGTGGTTAAAACAACAGGATGGCATCATTATTAAGCCGGCCGACAAGGGAGGGAATGTGGTCCTGATGACCAGGGAGTACTATATGGAGGAGGCAGGGAGGCAATTGGGGGACAGCGCGGTATATCTCAAATTGAAGGGAGACCCTGTACAGGCAATACTAGATAGACTTCAGGTATTCGTTGAGAAGTACATAGCAGCTGGTTTCTTGCCTGAAGGCATGGCCAATCGACTTATCCCCGCCCATCCCAAAGTTCCGGTCTGGTACTTCGTACCAAAAATCCACAAATCACTGACCCGGCCCCCGGGCCGCCCCATAGTGGCCGGGATTGGGTCAGTGACGGAGCCACTGTCTGGTTATGTGGATTGGCTCCTCAGGCCACTTCTATTGGGGACCCCGACGTATCTCAAGGACACCGGGGACTTCCTCCGAGCACTCCAACACTTTGAGTGGCGGAGGGAGTTCCGCCTGGTGTCCTTGGACGTCGAGAGTCTCTATACCAGAATCCCTCACGACCTTGGACTCCGGGCTGTTAATACTGTTTTGAGTAGAAGTGACAAAGACCCTATGTTTAAGGGCTTTGTTATGGATGCGCTTGACCTCATCCTCACCAGCAATGTGTTCCAATTCGACGGTCAATGGTACCGCCAGGTACTAGGTACCGCAATGGGCACGCCCGTGTCGTGCACATTTGCGAACCTGTACCTGGCGGTATTTGAAGATACATACATATTCTCGGTGGGTAACCCCTTCCTGCGGTTCATGCATTTATTCTTACGCTATGTGGACGAAATTTTTTTGGTCTGCTCAGGCAGCGAGGAGTCGTGCCGCAATTTTGTGGAGCACCTTAACACGCACAACAGGATGAATATGCGATTCGCCCTCAATTTTGGGGGTGAGTCGCTTGACTTTCTGGACGTGCGTGTGACAGTCAAGGATGGTGTATTACACACCACGGGCTTTCGTAAGCCCACTGCGACTAACTCGCTGCTTCACCAGACCAGTTATCATCCACCCTCAGTTAAGAAAGCTGTCCCGTACGGACAATTCGTCCGGCTTAGGAGGATTAATGATACTGAGGAAGGCTTCCACAGGCAAGCTAATGAGCTAAGCCATCGACTCGTGGATCGGGGTTACCCACCGGGAGTAGTCTCGGCAGCCCTACGTAAGGCTGCCACACTTGACCGTAACACATTGCTGGTGGAAAGGAATAGAAACATTGAACCACCCCGTTTTGCTTTTGCTTTTAAGTACAGTCCAGCTGCAGACATCATTAAGCGTGTAATACATGACAATTGGGACCTTCTTAAGGGGGATCCAGCCTTAAGTAACCTCTCTAGTCAGCGACCATTGGTTACTTTTAAAAAATGCGCAACCCTCAAGGACAAATTGGTGAATAGCGTATTCTGCACACCCAAGGTGGAGACATGGCTCACCAGTAAAAAACCTGAGGGCAATTATAAATGTGGGCATTGCTCCTTTTGCGCATTAAATACGTGCAGTAAATGGCTGCTGATAGGAGGGGTTCAGCATGCGGTACGGGATTTTATAACATGTCGGACGCCATATGTTGTATATGCCGTGTTTTGCCCTTGCAATAGGTATTACATCGGCAAAACAATTCGCCCGCTCTTTGAACGGATACGGGAGCATGTGAATTCCATTCGTTCAGGTAGAGGATGTCCCCGCCTTATAGAGCACGTTAGGGACGCGCATAATGGTCATCCCCGTTGCCTTTCCTTTGCGGGAGTGGAACAGGTCCGACCCATCCCTAGGGGAGGGGATCGTCACCGGCTACTCCTGCAGAGGGAAGCAAGGTGGATTCTCCGTACCAAAGCCACCGGCGCCGCAGGATTAAACGACAGAAATGACATGTCCGTATTCCTTTAAGAGTGGGGCATCTAAGAATATAGCCAAAAGGGGTGGGCCTGTTGTGTCATTAATGGATCCTATGGCCCTTTAAGAGATTTACCCCTTCGGATCCTGTCCTCTCTATACCCGCGTTGCTTTAATTTAAAATTGCTGTCCACAGGAATGACTCCTGCATGTATGATTAGTTGCTGCTGCCGGATTTGTTAACCTAACCTTTGCTTTCTTGTTTATATTTTGGTATGTTCTTCCCTCCCCCTCTATCACATGGATATGTTTTTACGTCACTTACTGACGGCGCACAGCTGCTGCACATGATGCCGGCTGATGGGCGTCGCTTATATATGGCGCAGTATTGCGCCTTGACGATCTGAGCGGCCAGAAGAAGCGCAACACATTGCGCGAAACGGCCGTAGCCGCCATTCATCTGCAGGAGCGTGTCCGCCTCATAACCCCACCTGTTCGTCCGATGTTAAGGATTGAATAAAAAGACACAGATTTGTATGCTTCGGTGAGTGCCGCATATTTCTTTGACTCTCGCTACATTGTCACAATTGATACGGCTTCCCTTCTCCACGCTGAGCACCACATATGAAGCACGATTTGCTACATTGCTGTTACTTTAGCCAGTATCAAGGACCGGAGCTCTTACCTGTCGCTTGCAGTGCCGCTGTGTTCCATTTCTGTTTATGCATACTTTTGGTTTAATATCGATTATCTAGTTGACAGATTCCCTTCAAAGAGAAAAAGCAACATTTTCCTGTGGCCAAGCATTCTTATAGCCCAGGACCGAATGAAGAACACATGAAAGTCCTCCTATTAAAAGGCAATTTCAAATCTCAAAGAGCCAGAAGAATTTGGGAATAGAAATTTGTGACACGGTTTGACAGATTGAAAACTGGACTGAATTTGCCCCAAAGATTTATAGTACAGTACACTACAAGATCTAAAGAATCTACACCTGCTCCTACAGCCGAACTCCACTGCCACCCTCCATTACACTCACCTCATTTGAAGTACACTCTGTTCGCATCTACTCTCCCTCCAACCTCCAAGTCACTGTCATTTACCTCCCCCCAGGCCCAGCCGTTTGACCGGCTACATTCTGGCTTCCGACTCCACCACTCAACTGAGACTGCCCTTACCAAAGTCACCAATGACCTACTAACAGCCAAAACCAAAAAACATTACTCTGTCCTCCTTCTCCTTGACCTGTCTTCTGCCTTTGACACTGTCGACCACTCCCTTCTCTTGCAAACTCTCTCATCTCTTGGCATCACTGACCTGGCCCTCTCCTGGATCACATCATACCTCACAGACCGGACGTTTAGAATCTCCCACCACCTCCTCATCTCATTCCCTCTCTGTTGATGTCCCGCAAGGCTCTGTCCTAGGACCCCCGCTCTTCTCTATCTACACTTTCGGCCTGGGACAGCTCATAGAGTCCTATGACTTTCAGTATCACTCTTATGATCACGACACACAAATCTACCTCCCTGGTCCAGACAACACCACCTTTTATCCAGAATCCCACAATGCCTATCTTCTACAGTTGCAAGAAAAAGTATGTGAACCCTTTGGAATGATATCGATTTCTGCACAAATTGGTCATAAAATGTGATCTGATCTTCATCTAAGTCACAACAATAGACAATCACAGTCTGCTTAAACTAATAACACACAAAGAATTAAATGTTACCATGTTTTTATTGAACACTCCATGTAAACATTCACAGTGCAGGTGGAAAAAGTATGTGAACCCCTAGACTAATGACATCTCCAAGAGCTAATTGGAGTGAGGTGTCAGCCACCTGGAGTCCAATCAATGAGATGAGATTGGAGGTGTTGGTTACGGCTGCCCTGCCCTATAAAAAACACACACCAGTTCTGGGTTTGCCTTTCACAAGAAGCATTGCCTGATGTGACTGATGCCTTGCACAAAAGAGCTCTCAGAAGACCTACGATCAAGAATTGTTGACTTGCATAAAGCTGGAAAGGGTTATAAAAGTATCTCCAAAAGCCTTGCTGTTCATCAGTCCACGGTAAGACAAATAGTCTATAAATGGAGAAAGTTCAGCACTGCTGCTACTCTCCCTAGGATTGGCCGTCCTGTAAAGATGACTGCAAGAGCACAGCACAGACTGCTCAATGAGGTGAAGAAGAATCCTAGAGTGTCAGCTAAAGACTTACAAAATTCTCTGGCATATGCTAACATCCCTGTTAGCGAATCTACGATACGTAAAACACTAAACAAGAATGGATTTCATGGGAGGACACCACAGAGGAAGCCACTGCTGTCCAAAAAAACCACTGCTGAACATTTACAGTTTGCACAAGAGCACCTGGATGTTCCACAGCAGTACTGGCAAAATATTCTGTGGACAGATGAAACCAAAGTTGAGTTGTTTGGAAGAAACACACAACACTATGTGTGGAGAAAAAGAGGCACAGCACACCAACATCAAAACCTCATCCCAACTGGGAAGTATGGTGGTGGGGGCATCATGGTTTGGGGCTGCTTTGCTGCGTCAGGGCCTGGACAGATTGCTATCATCGAAGGAAAAATGAATTCCCAAGTTTATCAAGACATTTTGCAGGAGAACTTAAGGCCATCTGTCCACGAGCTGAAGCTCAACAGAAGATGGATATTGCCACAGGACAACGACCCAAATCAACAACAGAATGGCTTAAACAGAAGAAAATACGCCTTCTGGAGTGGCCCAGTCAGAGTCCTGACCTCAACCCGACTGAGATGCTGTGGCATGACCTCAAGAAAGCGATTCACACCAGACATCCCAAGAATATTGCTGAACTGAAACAGTTCTGTAAAGAGGATCGGTCAAGAATTACTCCTGACCGTTGTGCGCGTCTGATCTGCAACTACAGGAAACGTTTGGTTGAAGTTATTGCTGCCAAAGGAGGTTCAACCAGTTATTAAATCCAGGGGTTCACATACTTTTTCCACCTGCACTGTGAATGTTTACATGGTGTGTTCAATAAAAACATGGTAACATTTAATTCTTTGTGTGTTATTAGTTAAGCAGACTGTGATTGTCTATTGTTGTGACTTAGATGAAGATCAGATCACATTTTATAACCAATTTGTGCAGAAATCCATATCATTCCAAAGGGTTTACATACTTTTTCTTGCAACTGTATATCCTCCTTCTTCTCCTCTCACTTTCTAAAACAACATGAATAAAACAGAATACATCATCTTTCCCCCATCTTGCTCAACCTCCCCAACAGACCTACAGTATCTATCATGATCAATGGCTTTACACTCTCCCCGGTGAACCAAGTCCGCTGCCTTGGAGTGACCTTGGATTCTGCCCTTTCCTTCCGACTGCACATCCAAGCCCTTTCCACCACCTGCCGCCTCCAACTCAAAAACATCTCCCGCATCCGCACTTTCCTTAACTTTGAATCTGCTAAAATGCTTGTACATGCCCTCATCATCTCCCGCCTAGACTACTGCAACATTCTCCTCTGTGGCCTTCTATCTCGCACTCTCGCACCCCTCCAATCTATCCTCAACTCTGCTGCCTGACTAATCCACCTCTCACCCTATTACTCCTCTGCCTCTCCCCTCTGCCAATCCCTTCACTGGCTCCCCATTGCCCAGTGAATTCAGTTCAAAATACTAACAAATACATACAAGGCCGTCCATAACCTGTCCCCTCCCTACATCTCTAAAGCTACTTTCCCGATACATCCCCACACGCAATCTCCGATCCTCACAAGACCTCCAAGATTTCTCCCGTGCATCCCCCACACTCTGGAACTCGCTACCCCAACACATCAGACTCTCACCGACAGTGGAATTCTTCAAAAGAAACCTGAAAAGCCTTCAGACAAGCCTACAACCAGTGACCCTGCTGCCTCTATACCGCCATGACCAACTTAACCCGCACCTACTGTGTCCTTCTCCCATACCATGTAGATTGTAAGCCCTCACGGTCAGGGCCCTCTCTCCTGCTGTACCAGTCTGTAACTCGTCTTGTTTATACTTAGTGCAATTGTCTGTATTATGTATGTGCACCGCTTATCATATGTACAGCGTCATGGATTGAATGGTGCTTTAATAATAATAAATAAATAAAATAAATAAATCTACACCAGAAATGGTGAGGGCATCAGGAGTCTGAGGTAACATCAATTTAGAGACTATAAAAGTTTCACACCCCTTATCTGGAAGATATTCTAGGACTCGTTCTCCAGTTTTTTTTTATTCTGCTATTTTTCCTATGTCCTTTCATTACACCATGTCTCTGCTCTTTTTGTGTATTTATATATAGTGCTGTTTCTTCAGATGTGAGTTGTCTCAAAAACTTGCTATGAAACATTGTTGTTTCTATTTTTGATAGCCATTAAAAGGTATCCGACCTGCAAAACTCTAATTCTGATCAGGCTAGACGCACACGACCGTATGTGTTTTCCGGTATGCAAATTGCGGATCCACAAAAAAAACGGATGACGTCCGTATGGCATCCGCTTTTTTTGCGGATCCATTGTAACAATGCCTATCCTTGTCCGCAAAACGGACAAGAATAGGACATGTTATATTTTTTTGCGGACCACGGAACGGAGCAACGGATGCAGACAGCACACGGAGTGCTGACCGCATCTTTTGCGGTCCCATTGAACACAAAACACGTTTGTGTGAGTTCACACATCAGTTATTTGGTCAGTTATTTCTATCAGTTATTGTGAACCAAAACCAGAACAGGTCCAGATTTTTCCATTGTACTTTATATCTGAGGAGGCTTCACTATTGGTTTTGGCTCACAATAACTGATGGAAATAACTGAGAACAACAAATAAACTACATGAACCCAGGTCAGTGGTGCTATCTTGCAGGCTGATGCTCCCTACTACACTACACTACAGGTGCCCTGCAATGTCCGATGGTCTTGGTTGTCTACAGTTTGTCACATTGTTTGTCCCAAGCATGTCAGGTCCTTGGACAGTTACCGCACATGTATTAAAAGTATAATAAACCAGTTTATATAATAACAATATTCATACATAACATTGTATCAGTTCACAGATAGCTCCGACTTATTTTAAGAACTGTTCGGTCTTAACCTGAACCTCCAAACTAGAAAGTACAAGATTGGGTCAATGCAGCTGTTGGCGCTGGCCAAAGGTCGCATTGATTTGTAGGCCACGTTAACAGCCTCTAACGTGGGACACGGTGCAGTGTCCACTTTACGGAAATAGTAGTACATAGTCCTGGTGACATGAAATGGCAGGAAACACATGATGAAGACCAACATTACTGTGATGATCATCTTGATGGACTTCCTCTTGGACTTGGTGTTCTGAGAGTTGTTCTCTATTGGCTTGGTGAGAACATAAATCATGTAGGAGTTGCAAGAGATGAGAATGGTGAAGGGGACACAGAAGAGCAAGGCCAGGTTGACGGTGTTGTAATTGACAAACTGGTCAAAAAGTTCAATGCTGGAGGTATCGTGGCAAACGGTGCTGCCATCATTCCTACTGGTGGTGACGAAATAAAACGTAGGAGATTGCATGACAACCACGACAAACCAGATGCAAACTGAGGCTATCCTTGCATAACGGATGTGGCCCCAACGTAGAAACTGTATGGGGTAGCAAACCGCCAGGAATCGGTAAATTGTGATGCACAGTAAGAAGAGGATACTACAGTACATGCTGGTATAGAAGAGGAAACGGACAATCTTGCACAAGGGCTCAGTGAAGGGCCAGTCGTTGGCTTTGGAGTAATAATATGCCAACAATGGTAAAGACAAAGTGTACAGGAAGTCTGACAGCGCCAGGTTGAACATGAAAATGTTGACCACTTTCCATGGACGAATCCGAAATATGAAGATGTAGAGGGAGAAGATGTTGAGGATGAAGCCAAAGGCAAATACAATTGCGTAAGACGCGGGAAGGAGGATATACTTGAAGTCTTCATCAAAGATACATCGGTAGGTCAAGTTCTTTTCTTCGGGATCGTCATCCATGGAGCAAGGCAAGTGACTGAAAGAGTCAATGAGGAAGGAGGTTATAGAAATAGTACAAAGAGTCTTAACAGTTCTAAAGCCTTCATGTCCAGTAAGACAAAGACTTGGGGCACTCAACCTCTACCAAGCTCCTCATCAGTTCAAATTAGGTGACAGTAGAAAAAAACCTCAACTACAAAACATATTAAAATCGAATAGATATAGTAGTGTGCATGCTCCCTACGGTTCCAAACTGCGCAGTGAACACACCCTAATCGGCTCCAGCCTACGGATGTCTAACTTGGGGTACTTAAGGCACTTTCCCTGTGGAAGGGTGTCTGGGCGATAAGATCCCTAGGTTGCTAGTATCCTGTGAAAGTCTACTGTTTCTATTGTCTGCCTATGTACTGACTCTCCTCCCATTTCCTAGATTGTGACTCTCTGCAGCTTAACCTGTGCCTGACCTCCATATTGACCCTTTGCTGCCCATCCTGACCTTGGCCCATTTACTGTGTTTCACATACAATACCTGCCCTGACCTAGGCTTGTCCCCGACTACGATGTTGCCTAACCCCTCTGGTGCACTGCACCGTTGTCTCTTGTCCACTATGGATCATCTGTCAATCATACAGAGACTTCTCCAAGAGGTAGCAGCCTGGTGGCTCCCCTACATAGGGGTTAAAGAGTGAAAATCAGGGGACTGCCAGGATAACGCTCTTAGGAGTAGCCCAAAGTCAAGTCTGTTGGTTGACACAGTAGTTCCACACCCATTGCCAAAAGAAAGGATAGGCAGAATTTGTGTCTCCCTTGCATTTTCTAGTCTGTGATTCACATTCAAGAGCTCCAAGAGACACAATGCCCCTGCCCATTCTTTTACATTCATTCCTGGGATATCATCATAGCAATGCAGGTTTTAATGTTAACAGACCAAATGCAGAATCAACATGTTTCTATTCAAGGACCTACCTGGCAGATTTTGAGATGACCAGGGATCAGACTAGTTAATATTTACCATGCCTAATGCTTTTTCCACAATCAACACTTATCACCTAACCATTGGGACCCCCACGGATTGTTCCCCACTTGGAGCGTTGGTCATGCATGTGCACTATTGCTCCATTCAAAGTCTGTGGGACTGACAGAGATAGCCAGGTTGAATGGAGCAGTGCTGCACATTTGAAACCACCACTCCAAACAGGGGACAATAGACCTAACTGCTGGGGGTCCCAGCAGTTAGGTCATCGGCAATAAGAAACAAACCCTATCCTTAGGATAGCTGATAACTATTTTGATGGAAACCCTCTTTGATGGTCAAGGGGTGTGTTTAGACCCCATTGCCTCCCCTCTAGTAAACCACTTGCTGCACAACAGTAAGAGATCAGCACTTCTCTACTGGATGGAGACCCCTGACCTCAGACTCACCTTTACACCACTTTACAGGATGAGTTGGATTCTGAGTGACACAGTTTCTTTACTTCCATTTTTTTCTATTGGTTTTCCATGTGATTGCAATCCTGATCAAGAAGCATGATAAGGAACAAAAGATGATATGTTAGATGACAAAAGATGATATGTTTCATCCGAGGTCGATTCGCTTATCCCTATATATTACATTATCCAAAAAGTTGTTAGTGGCTGCTTTTTTGAAGTGCCACACCTGTTAACACCTTGTTTTTTGCATTATGCCATTAGTTTAATGGATCTGAGTTGGGATACCAGACACAAACCATGGATAGGAGTGATGCCATGTTTTACTAATTCTGGAAATCCCCTATTAGTGCTCTAAGCTTACACAGCCTCATACAACCTGCTGTGTCTATGTACTCATTGACAATGGTAATAGCTGCATTCTTTCCTTGGATATCTACAATCTATGTGTATGTATTTGAGTCATAATCAGATCACTAACATGTCACAATACTGTGAGAATCACTTGTCAGGCAATGAAAGGCATTAGGACAATACAGAGTGCTAAAGGGGTGGGTGTGAACCCATGGCGGTACCCTATGAATCCAGACTTTATGGGCTGCTATGGATAGAAAGCTCAGAAACTATAGCCTGAGAGAAACTAGAAAACAGCAGGATTGAGAACATACCCTTAATGTATGTCTTTTATAGCCATACTCCTTCAACTAATATCTGTGTATTTTGATCTTTTCCTTAAGACATGACATCTCGAAGATAAAACATGCCTTTAAATTTCAGTATCATGTTGTAAGAAACACTTGTTGGGCAATGAAAGACATTAGAACAAAATAGAGTGAGAAGGATATGGCTGTGAACCCATGGCGGTACCCTATGTATCCAGACATGATGGGCTGCTAGGAGTATAATCAGGGAAATATGAGGACCTACAGCCTCAGAGCTAACTGGAAAGCTGGATTGTGAACATACCCTTAAAGTACAGCATGTCTTTTTTAGCCATTCTATTGCATTTTATTTTACTGTGTATCATGAATCCTTTCCTTAAGATATGACATCCCATAAAGAAGATCTGCTCTGGAATTTCAGTATATTATTGTAAGAAATTATTTTTGGGCAATCAAAGGCATATAGAACAAAATAGAGTGCTGAAGGGGTTGTTGTGAATCCATGGCGGTACCCTGAGAAATCAGAAGAATGCAGAGCTCTGCAACATGATAGCTAACTGGAAAACAGCAGGAATGTGAACATATCCTCAAAGTATAGCTTTTATAGCCATGCTGGAGCATTTCATATCGATGAATCATGGATCTTCTCCTTAAGTTATTATATCCCATAAAAAGACTCTGCCCTGCAATTTCAGCGCGAGTCTGAGCCATGTGCTGCCGACTCCATCCGGTTTTGCTCGCTCAGTATCATCCCACACCCACAGCATGGGGTTTTCACTTACTATTTATAAGCCGATGTCACCGGTTCTGATGGTATCTGTTAATTGACTTGTTTTGGTTGAAATGCTCCACCTACTAATTTAGTAAAAATACTCTAATAGAAAGTACAAAGTTGTCAGAGGACGCACGGGCCTCAGGCCTTCACAGCACAGCGGCATCCCACAAGGAAAGAGGTTCTATCGTCTTATTATTACACAGTATGGCCGTAGCTAGCAGGGCAGCACGCATCTTGTAATTCATCTTACATTTCTCAAGATCAAATATGTTAAGCTGCTTGGGCTTACGTGTAGATTTATGAACACACATTCCTATATCAGAGAATTACACAACCGGCAATTTCATAAATATGTCCACCATCAGAATCACTTATTTCATAAGCAGGATATTTCTAATAACGGCTAAGCAGACAGTATCAGACATGACAAGCTTAGATACACAGCTCAGCAGACAGTATCACACATGACAAGCTTAGATACACAGCTCAGCAGACAGTATCACACAGGATAGGATTAGATACACAGCTCAGCAGACAGTATCACACAGGATAGGATTAGATACACAGCTCAGCAGACAGTATCACACAGGATAGGATTAGATACACAGCTCAGCAGACAGTATCACACATGATAGGATTAGATACACAGCTCAGCAGACAGTATCACACAGGATAGGATTAGATACACAGCTCAGCAGACAGTATCACACAGGGTAGGATTAGATACACAGCTCAGCAGACAGTATCACACAGGATAGGATTAGATACACGGCTCAGCAGACAGTATCACACAGGATAGGATTAGATACACAGCTCAGCAGACAGTATCACACAGGATAAGGATTAGATACACAGCTCAGCAGACAGTATCACACAGGATAGGATTAGATACACAGCTCAGCAGACAGTATCACACAGGAGAGGATTAGATACACAGCTCAGCAGACAGTATCACACAGGATAGGATTAGATACACAGCTCAGCAGACAGTATCACACAGGATAGGATTAGATACACAGCTCAGCAGACAGTATCAAACAGGATAGGATTAGATACACAGCTCAGCAGACAGTATCACACAGGATAGGATTAGATACAGCAGCTCAGCAGGCAGTATCACACAGGATAGGATTAGATACACAGCTCAGCAGACAGTATCACACAGGATAGGATTAGATACACAGCTCAGCAGACGGTATCACACAGGATAGGATTAGATACACAGCTCAGCAGACAGTATCACACAGGATAGGATTAGATACACAGCTCAGCAGACAGTATCACACATGATAGGATTAGATACACAGCTCAGCATACAGTATCACACAGGATAGGATTAGATACACAGCTCAGCAGACAGTATCACACAGGATAGGATTAGATACACAGCTCAGCAGACAGTATCACACAGGATAGGATTAGATACACAGCTCAGCAGACAGTATCACACAGGATAGGATTAGATACACAGCTCAGCAGACAGTATCACACAGGATAGGATTAGATACACAGCTCAGCAGACAGTATCACACAGGATAGGATTAGATACACAGCTCAGCAGACGGTATCACACAGGATAGGATTAGATACACAGCTCAGCAGACAGGTATCACACAGGATAGGATTAGATACACAGCTCAGCAGACAGTATCACACAGGATAGGATTAGATACACAGCTCAGCAGACAGTATCACACAGGATAGGATTAGATACACAGCTCAGCAGGCAGTATCACACAGGATAGGATTAGATACACAGCTCAGCAGACAGTATCACACAGGATAGGATTAGATACACAGCTCAGCAGACAGTATCACACAGGATAGGATTAGATACACAGCTCAGCAGACAGTATCACACAGGATAGGATTAGATACACAGCTCAGCAGACAGTATCACACAGGAGAGGATTAGATACACAGCTCAGCAGACAGTATCACACAGGATAGGATTAGATACACAGCTCAGCAGACAGTATCACACAGGAGGATTAGATACACAGCTCAGCAGACAGTATCACACAGGATAGGATTAGATACACAGCTCAGCAGACAGTATCACACAGGATAGGATTAGATACACAGCTCAGCAGACAGTATCACACAGGATAGGATTAGATACACAGCTCAGCAGACAGTATCACACAGGATAGGATTAGATACACAGCTCAGCAGACAGTATCACACAGGATAGGATTAGATACACAGCTCAGCAGACAGTATCACACAGGATAGGATTAGATACACGCTCAGCAGACAGTATCACACAGGATAGGATTAGATACACGCTCAGCAGACAGTATCACACAGGATAGGATTAGATACACAGCTCAGCAGACAGTATCACACAGGATAGGATTAGATACACAGCTCAGCAGACAGTATCACACAGGATAGGATTAGATACACAGCTCAGCAGACAGTATCACACAGGATAGGATTAGATACACAGCTCAGCAGACAGTATCACACAGGATAGGATTAGATACACAGCTCAGCAGACAGTATCACACAGGATAGGATTAGATACACAGCTCAGCAGACAGTATCACACAGGATAGGATTAGATACACAGCTCAGCAGACAGTATCACACAGGATAGGATTAGATACACAGCTCAGCAGACAGTATCACACAGGATAGGATTAGATACACAGCTCAGCAGACAGTATCACACAGGATAGGATTAGATACACAGCTCAGCAGACAGTATCACACAGGATAGGATTAGATACACAGCTCAGCAGACAGTATCACACAGGATAGGATTAGATACACAGCTCAGCAGACAGTATCACACAGGATAGGATTAGATACACAGCTCAGCAGACAGTATCACACAGGATAGGATTAGATACACAGCTCAGCAGACAGTATCACACAGGATAGGATTAGATACACAGCTCAGCAGACAGTATCACACAGGCTAGGATTAGATACACAGCTCAGCAGACAGTATCACACAGGATAGGATAGATACACAGCTCAGCAGACAGTATCACACAGGATAGGATTAGATACACAGCTCAGCAGACAGTATCACACAGGATAGGATTAGATACACAGCTCAGCAGACAGTATCACACAGGATAGGATTAGATACACAGCTCAGCAGACAGTATCACACAGGATAGGATTAGATACACAGCTCAGCAGACAGTATCACACAGGATAGGATTAGATACACAGCTCAGCAGACAGTATCACACAGGATAGGATTAGATACACAGCTCAGCAGACAGTATCACACAGGATAGGATTAGATACACAGCTCAGCAGACAGTATCACACAGGATAGGATTAGATACACAGCTCAGCAGACAGTATCACACAGGATAGGATTAGATACACAGCTCAGCAGACAGTATCACACAGGATAGGATTAGATACACAGCTCAGCAGACAGTATCACACAGGATAGGATTAGATACACAGCTCAGCAGACAGTATCACACAGGATAGGATTAGATACACAGCTCAGCAGACAGTATCACACAGGATAGGATTAGATACACAGCTCAGCAGACAGTATCACACAGGATAGGATTAGATACACAGCTCAGCAGACAGTATCACACAGGATAGGATTAGATACACAGCTCAGCAGACAGTATCACACAGGATAGGATTAGATACACAGCTCAGCAGACAGTATCACACAGGATAGGATTAGATACACAGCTCAGCAGACAGTATCACACAGGATAGGATTAGATACACAGCTCAGCAGACAGTATCACACAGGATAGGATTAGATACACAGCTCAGCAGACAGTATCACACATGATAGGATTAGATACACAGCTCAGCAGACAGTATCACACATGATAGGATTAGATACACAGCTCAGCAGACAGTATCACACAGGATAGGATTAGATACACAGCTCAGCAGACAGTATCACACAGGATAGGATTAGATACACAGCTCAGCAGACAGTATCACAAGGATAGGATTAGATACACAGCTCAGCAGACAGTATCACACAGGATAGGATTAGATACACAGCTCAGCAGACAGTATCACACAGGATAGGATTAGATACACGCTCAGCAGACAGTATCACACATGACATAGATTAGATACACAGCTCTCAGCAGACAGTATCACACATGATCAAGATTAGATACACCAGCTCAGCAGACAGTATCACAACAGGCTTAGATACACAGCTCAGCAGACAGTATCACACAGGATAGGATTAGATACACAGCTCAGCAGACAGTATCACACAGGATAGGATTAGATACACAGCTCAGCAGACAGTATCACACAGGATAGGATTAGATACACAGCTCAGCAGACAGTATCACACAGGATAGGATTAGATACACAGCTCAGCAGACAGTATCACACAGGATAGGATTAGATACACAGCTCAGCAGACAGTATCACCACATGACTAGGCTTAGATAACAGCTCAGCAGACAGTATCACACAGGATAGGATTAGATACACAGCTCAGCAGGACAGTATCACACATGATAGGATTAGATACACAGCTCAGCAGCCAGGTATCACACAGGATAGGATAGATACACAGCTCAGCAGACAGTATCACACAGGAAGGATTAGATACACAGCTCAGCAGACAGTATCACACAGGATAGGATTAGATACACAGCTCAGCAGACAGTATCACACAGGATAGGATTAGATACACAGCTCAGCAGACAGTATCACACAGGATAGGATTAGATACACAGCTCAGCAGACAGTATCACACAGGATAGGATTAGATACACAGCTCAGCAGACAGTATCACACAGGATAGGATTAGATACACAGCTCAGCAGACAGTATCACACAGGATAGGATTAGATAAACAGCTCAGCAGACAGTATCACACAGGATAGGATTAGATACACAGCTCAGCAGACAGTATCACACAGGATAGGATTAGATACACAGCTCAGCAGACAGTATCACACATGATAGGATTAGATACACAGCTCAGCAGACAGTATCACACAGGATAGGATTAGATACACAGCTCAGCAGACAGTATCACACAGGATAGGATTAGATACACAGCTCAGCAGACAGTATCACACAGGATCAGGATTAGATACACAGCTCAGCAGACAGTATCACACAGGATAGGATTAGATACACAGCTCAGCAGACAGTATCACACAGGATAGGATTAGATACACAGCTCAGCAGACAGTATCACACAGGATAGGATTAGATACACAGCTCAGCAGACAGTATCACACAGGATAGGATTAGATACACAGCTCAGCAGACGTATCACACAGGATAGGATTAGATACACAGCTCAGCAGACAGTATCACACAGGATAGGATTAGATACACAGCTCAGCAGGCAGTATCACACAGGATAGGATTAGATACACAGCTCAGCAGACAGTATCACACAGGATAGGATTAGATACACAGCTCAGCAGCAGTATCACACAGGATAGGATTAGATACACAGCTCAGCAGACAGTATCACACAGGATAGGATTAGATACACAGCTCAGCAGACAGTATCACACAGGATAGGATTAGATACACAGCTCAGCAGACATGTATCACACAGGATAGGATTAGATACACAGCCTCAGCAGACAGTATCACACAGGATAGGATTAGATACACAGCTCAGCAGACAGTATCACACAGGATAGGATTAGATACACAGCTCAGCAGACAGTATCACACAGGATAGGATTAGATACACAGCTCAGCAGACAGTATCACAAGGATAGGATTAGATACACAGCTCAGCAGACAGTATCACACAGGATAGGATTAGATACACGGCTCAAGGCAGGGCAGTATCACACAGGATAGGATTAGATACACAGCTCAGCAGACAGTATAACACAGGATAGGATTAGATACACAGCTCAGCAGACAGTATCACACAGGATAGGATTAGATACACAGCGCAGCAGACAGTATAACACAGGATAGGATTAGATACACAGCTCAGCAGGCAGTATCACACAGGATAGGATTAGATACACAGCGCAGCAGACAGTATAACACAGGATAGGAATAGATACACAGCTCAGCAGGCAGTATCACACAGGATAGGATTAGATACACAGCTCAGCAGACTGTATCACACAGGATAGGATTAGATACACAGCTCAGCAGACAGTATCACACAGGATAGGATTAGATACACAGCGCAGCAGACAGTATAACACAGGATAGGATTAGATACAGCAGCATGGAAGACACTCTCACACAAAAGAGGCTTAGATACATAGCTCATCAAACAGTATCAAATGGTAGGATTAGATACAGTAGCTCAGCAGACAGTATCGCACATGATAGGTTTAGATACAGCGGCTTAGTAGACAATATCCCATATAAGATTAGATACAGCAGCCCAGCACACAGTATCACACATGAGAGGCTTAGATTTACCTCCGCAGTGCCCGGATACATCAGCCCAGTATCAGTTTTCGGCTCTGCTGTTTCCTGTAACACTTCTGACTTAATAACCTGTTTTCTCCGGTATTACACAACTTGCGGGGTAGAACCGTGACGTTCTGGGTCTGCAGAGCGTTAGACCGCAAGTATCTGCAGGTATCTGGTTTTATAATACTTAAGGTTAAATACCGATATAGCAGAGCTAAGTCAGTAATTTCAATGAGTTGACCAAAGAAAGTCTTCCGTATTTCTCACTTTCTGTGGTATTCCTTTATCTATTGATTGCTCAGCTCTGCTACATCTGTATTTTACTGCCCTTCTCAAAAGAGGGCACACAGATTGGCGCTGCCACTGCACCATTATTACTGGCATGAATAAATCCCCAACTTATTTGGGGATAATTTTGCCCATGCTATCAGATTTGTTAGATAGCAGAGCTGGGTTTGTCAAATGCAGTAGGGCTAAGTTTATCAGATGTAGCAAAGTAGAATCTGCCTAAGGCCTCTTGCACACGAACGTTGTGTGCCCGTGGCCATATTGTGGCCCACATACGGCAGGTCCGCAATACATGGGCACCGACCCGTGTGCACTTCGCATCACGGATGCGGACCCATTCACTGGATCGGGTCCGTAATCACGGAGATGCGGAACGGAAGCACGGATCAGATCCCCATGGAGTGCTTCCGTGGTGTTTCTGGCTGTATTTTTTTGCGGTGCGGACGGCTCAAGGACACATTCACGTTGAATGGGTCTGGATCCGTCCCGGCCAGCCGCACGGATGTTGTTGCCTGTGCATTGGGGATCGCATCCTAACACAGCAGAGCTGAGTTTTTCCAGATGTAGCAGTGCTTTCTTTATCAGCTAAAGCACAGACTGTGGCAGCACTGAGTTTGTCAGATGTAGCAAAACCCACAACCATATCAGATGAAGCAGAGCTGAGTTTGGCGGCAACTACAAAAATCATTTTTGTCAGATGTAGCAAAACAGAGTATGGATGAGAAGTTTGCCATATGTAGAAGTGCTTTATTTTACAGATAAAGCAGAACTGAATTGTTCACATGCAACAGAGCTGAGTCGGTCAGATTTTGCAAAAAAGAGTTTGCTAAATGTAGCAAAACTGTCACCTATTTCAGAAATCACTTTATCGGATGATGCAAGGCTAACTTTTACCAGCGATTGCAGAATGATGGCTTTCAGATATAGCAGAACTAACTTGGTCATGGCTGTGATAAATTAATCAGAATAAACAGAGCTGAGTTTGTCATATGCAGTACAGTTGAGTTTGACTTGGTAGATTCAGTACAGCAGAGTTTGTCACGCAGTAGAGATAAAGTTGTCTAATAAAGAAGGGAGGAATTTGTAAGATGCAGCAGAGCTAGGACAATCAGATGCAGCAGAGCTAGGACAATAAGATGCAGCAGAGCTAGGACAATCAGATGCAGCAGATCTAGGACAATCAGATGCAGCAGATCTAGGACAATCAGATGCAGCAGAGCTAGGACAATCAGATGCAGCAGAGCTAGGACAATCAGATGCAGCAGAGCTAGGACAATCAGATGCAGCAGAGCTAGGACAATCAGATGCAGCAGAGCTAGGTTTGTCAGATGCAGCAGAGCTAGGACAATCAGATGCAGCAGAGCTAGGACAATCAGATGCAGCAGAGCTAGGACAATCAGATGCAGCAGAGCTAGGACAATCAGATGCAGCAGATCTAGGACAATCAGATGCAGCAGAGCTAGGACAATCAGATGCAGCAGAGCTAGGACAATCAGATGCAGCAGAGCTAGGACAATCAGATGCAGCAGAGCTAGGACAATCAGATGCAGCAGAGCTAGGACAATCAGATGCAGCAGAGCTAGGTTTGTCAGATGCAGCAGAGCTAGGACAATCAGATGCAGCAGAGCTAGGACAATCAGATGCAGCAGAGCTAGGACAATCAGATGCAGCAGAGCTAGGACAATCAGATGCAGCAGATCTAGGACAATCAGATGCAGCAGAGCTAGGACAATCAGATGCAGCAGAGCTAGGACAATCAGATGCAGCAGAGCTAGGACAATCAGATGCAGCAGAGCTAGGACAATCAGATGCAGCAGATCTAGGACAATCAGATGCAGCAGAGCTAGGACAATCAGATGCAGCAGAGCTAGGACAATCAGATGCAGCAGAGCTAGGTTTGTCAGATGCAGCACAGCACAACTTGATAGGACTTGACTGTGCTCTGATCCACTGTGTGATCTCTTCTTCTTTTTCTCCATCGTTGGACAGATCAACCTGCAGGTGACCGGTGTGAATACAGCCCATGTTGAACTGCCCAAGCTTTCACATGTAGCAGTGCTGAATGTGTCCTAAGGTTTAAGTCATGTAATTATAATGTTGTGCATAGTTACATTGGGAGCACAAGTCTGCACAAACATTGTGGACCTACCTGACAAACTCAGCTCTGCTCAATCTGTATAGTCTAAATGCAAGAAAGAACATGATCTGGTTCTGCATTCATTTACAAAAGGATTCACTGAGCTGTAAAACACAAAGAGGACGGACAGTAACCCCCAGCATCATATGGAAGAGAGAGGGGGCATGTAAGGTATGTGACCAGCAGTCCCCTATATGGGCACTTACCTGCCACTCTGCTGATCTGCAACTGGAGCCCCAGGAACTTTCACAGATAAAGTTTTGCAGCTCTGGACAAACAGAGAAGTTGATCATTTACTTTTTATTCAGTTGAATCACTGGTTTATGGCTCCACCTTCAGAAGATGCGATTCCCAGAGTGACACCAGTGTGGGCTGTGATGTGGCTGGTGGCACGGAGCCTATATACACATCACCCAGCGACACCGCCGAGGGACGGACACTCCTGCCAGGGATGTGAACAAAATTACACCCCTGAGGGGAAAGTGGTGACAAAGTGTCCTGGAAAGTAGAGTAACATTCCCATCAAGATGAGCCCAAGGGTAGTAAGATTATGTACAGAGAGACGCCACCAGCAGAGTAGTGAGTGCAGCTCTGGAGTATAATACAGGATGTAACTCAGGGTCAGTACAGGATAAGTAATGTATGTACACAGTGACTGCACCAGCAGAATAGTGAGCGCAGCTCTGGAGTATAATACAGGATGTAACTCAGGATCAGTACAGGATAAGTAATGTATGTACACAGTGACTGCACCAGCAGAATAGTGAGTGCAGCTCTGGAGTATAATACAGGATGTAACTCAGGGTCAGTACAGGATAAGTAATGTATGTACACAGTGACTGCACCAGCAGAATAGTGAGCGCAGCTCTGGAGTATAATACAGGATGTAACTCAGGATCAGTACAGGATAAGTAATGTATGTACACAGTGACTGCACCAGCAGAATAGTGAGCGCAGCTCTGGAGTATAATACAGGATGTAACTCAGGATCAGTACAGGATAAGTAATGTAATGTATGTACACAGTGACTGCACCAGCAGAATAGTGAGTGCAGCTCTGGAGTATAATACAGGATGTAACTCAGGATCAGTACAGGATAAGTAATGTAATGTATGTACACAGTGACTCCACCAGCAGAATAGTGAGTGCAGCTCTGGAGTATAATACAGGATGCAACTCAGGATCAGTACAGGATAAGTAATGTATGTATACAGTGACTGCACCAGCAGAATAGTGAGTGCAGCTCTGGAGTATAATACAGGATGTAACTCAGGATCAGTACAGGATAAGTAATGTATGTACACAGTGACTGCACCAGCAGAATAGTGAGTGCAGCTCTGGAGTATAATACAGGATGTAACTCAGGATCAGTACAGGATAAGTAATGTATGTACACAGTGACTGCACCAGCAGAATAGTGAGTGCAGCTCTGGAGTATAATACAGGATGTAACTCAGGATCAGTACAGGATAAGTATTGTAATGTATGTACACAGTGACTCCACCAGCAGAATAGTGAGTGCAGCTCTGGAGTATAATACAGGATGTAACTCAGGATCAGTACAGGATAAGTAATGTAATGTATGTACACAGTGACTGCACCAGCAGAATAGTGAGTGCAGCTCTGGAGTATAATACAGGATGTAACTCAGGATCAGTACAGGACAGGGGCGTAGCTATAGGGGGTGCAGAGGTAGCAGTCGCTACCGCGCCCAGGAGCCTGAGGGGCCCAAAGATGCTTGTGCTGCATAGGAAGACACCAGCATTATAGAAAGTGCATGCTGGACAAGTTACACCTCTGGCTGGAGGGAAGGGGCTAGGTCAAGAATTTGGCATGAGGGGGTGCCGTTTCAATTTTTACCTTGGACGGCACAAAGCACTGAGGGAAGGGGGGGCCCAAGCAGAACTCTTGCACCAGGGCCCATGAGCCTTTAGCTACGCCCCTGGTACAGGATAAGTAAGCATCCAGTAGTCAAGGAATAAACACAATTTAGTACAAGTGACCATTGGGTAAATTCTTCCATACAAGAAGACCCAGGATATTATTTTGCAGGTAGCTGATCAAAAGATATAAAACAGCGCAGTACCACTTATCACCAGTTATCACCAGTACGTAACTGTTTCCATTCAATTTTAAAGAGGCATTAACCTAAGAATACTGGCATCAGCTAGAAGAAGTGACATGTTTTTTTACCAGATGCCTCACTTTGAAGGGGCTTCCCATCACCAGGATATGCCATAATCTCCTCCGCTATGGGGACCATTAGTAATCCGGAGAACATTGAGAAATCTAAGACTAATACTCTTTATTTATAAAGCGCCAACATGTTCCGTACAAGCAGAGTCTTAAATAACAAAGCCGCAAACAGGTCAACGATTAACCCCTTCTACCCCAGGCCAGTTTTTGCAAATCTGACATGTGTCACTTTATGTGGTAATAACTTTGGAACACTTTTACTTATCCAATCGTGACACATTGTCAATATATTTCACCTTTATTTATGAAAAAATCCGAAATTTACCAAATTTCTCTGCTTTTAAAACAGAAATTGATACCTCAAAATATTTATTACTTAACATTTCGCATATGTCTACTTTATGTTGCCATCATTTTGTAAATGTCATTTTATTTTATAGGACTTTAGAAGGCTTAGAATTTTAGAAGCAATTCCCAAAAAATTCCAAAACCCATGAGGCTTACATAATAGAAACCAGCCATAAATGACCCCATTTTAGAAACTACACCCCTCAAGTTAGGCCTCTTGCACACGACCGTATGGCTTTTTTAGTATTTTGCGGTCCGCTAAAAACAGATCCGCAAAAAATACGGATGATGTCCGTTTGCGTTCCAACAGAACAGCTGGCCCCTGATAGAACAGTACTATTCTTGTCCGTTATGCGGACAATAATAGGACATGTTCAATCTTTGAACGGAACGGAAATACGGAAACGGAATGCATAGGGAGTACATTCCGTTTTTTTTTACGGACCCATTCAAATAAATGGTTCCGTATACGGAACGCAAAAAACGGAACGGAAACGGAAAAACTAATGTTTGTGTGCATGAGGCCTTACTCAAAACTGAATTTACAAACTATCTTAACCCTTTAGGTGTTCCACAAGAATTAAAGGAAAATGGGGATGAAATTTTAAAATTTCACTTTTTGGGCAGATTTTCCATTTTAATCAATTTTTTTCTTTAACACATCGAGGGTTAACAGCCCAACAAAACTCAATATTTATTACCCTGATTCTGCGGTTTACAGAAACACCCCACATGTGGTGGTAAACTGCTGTAAGGGCACACGGCAGGGCGCAGAGGGAAAGGAACGCCGTATGTTTTTTTTGAAAGGCAGATTTTGCTGGACTGGTTTTTAGACACCATGTCCTATTTGAAACCCCCTGATGCACCCTACAGTAGAAACTCCCAAAAAGTGACAATTTTAGAAACTACGGGATAAGGTGGTTATTTTGGTACTATTTTGGGGGACATTATTTTTGATCGCTCTATATTACGATTTTTGTGAGGCAAGGTAACCAAAAAATGTCTGTTCTGGCACAGATTTATTTTTTGTTTTTTACAACGTTCATCTGACAGAGTGGATCATGTGCTATTTTTATAGAGCAGGTTGTTTCGGACGAGATGATATCAAATATGTCTACTTTATGGGGCAAGGAGACCAGAAAATTGGTTGTTTTGGCACAGTTTTTATTTATTTATTTTTACAGCGTTTACCTGAGGGGTTAGGTCATGTGATATTTTTATAGAGCAGGTTGTTACGGATGCGGTGATACCTAATATGTCTACTTTTTTTTATTTATTTTTACTTTAACACAATAATAGCATTTTTGAAACAAAAAAAAAAAGACGTTTTAGTGTCTCCATATTCTGAGAGCTATAGTTTTTTTTATTCTTTGGGCGATTGCCTTATGTAGGGGCTCATTTTTTGTGGAATGAGGTGGCAGTTTGATTGGTACCATTTTGGGGGGCATTCGCCTTTTTGATCGCTTGCTGTTGCACTTTTTGTGATGTAAGGTGACAAAAATGGCTTTTTTTTTACGGTGTTTATCAGACGGGGTGGATCATGTGATATATTTATAGATACAGTCGTTACGGATGCGGCGATACCTAATATGTATGTTTTTTCTTTTTTTTCTATGTTTTATTATAAAATCAGGGAAAGGGTCTTTTTTTCATTTTTTTTACTTGAAACTTTCTTTTTATTATTAAAAAGATTTTATTAAACTTTTTTTTTAACTTTATTTCTGTCCCACTCTGAGACTTTAACTTTTGGGGGTCTGATCCCCTCTGCAATGTATTACAATACATCTGTACATATGTATTGCCTGTACACTGAGTAATACACTAACAGGTCGCAAGCTTCCGTAGATGCCTCAGCAAGGAATATGGCTGCCTTCTCACCCATCAGTTCACCGTGACTGCAGAGCGGAGACCCGATGGGCTCCTTCACTGCCCGCAAACCCCTTCTATGCCGCGGTCAGCGCTGACTGCGGCATAAAAGGGGTTAATTTACCGGCATCGGCTTTTACAGCTATGCCGATGGATACCGCAGGGGCCCAGCTATCAGTGACTGCTTGGCCCGCCCGATCATCATGAAGTAACAGTACGTCAAAATGCGGCAAGTCACCCCCTCAACCTCACAGTTAGTGAGAGCAAACTTTCCTCCTCTTATTAAAACTCTGGCTGAACAATTGGACAGGTTGTCGAAACATGAGCTGGATGGGCAGGATAGTTCTGTACAAAATGTTAATTCTACCACGCATTCTTTATGTTTTCCGCACGTTATCTATCCCTCTACCAGTTTCAATCTTTTTTTTTTATAGTCTTTATTAAAAGCTTTCTTTTTCAAAAAAAGACATGAAAAACCGACTTACAACACGGTCGACAGCATCACTTGTACATGCTCAATATTTGTGTACATCATAACGATACTTCGTTACATACTCTTATTCAACAACATCAGTACATATCAGTTTATGGATTGTTATTCAGCTTCATCAACTCCAGAAGTGATGCCCCATCCACTCACACATTCACACTCACCACAGCGCTGCCGTTCCTCTTCCTTCAACTAGTTATTGTAAATGGTCAATCATTGAAGGCTCTGTCTCCTTTCCGCTTTCCGTGGTCTATTGCTAATGGGATTGGTCTAGCAACTACCATATGTTGAGCGGTCTGGCCTACACCTCCCACCCTGGCCATTGACTGATTGTCTCCCTCAATCCTAAATGATCACTGATCTAGCTCTCAACCAAGGTCCCCAGATTTTCTCAAATTTTTCGGCATTCCCCCTCACTATTAATGTCAATTTGTACATTGGTAGAGCCGCATCTATAATCTGAGTCCAGTGTTGAACTGATGGGACTGCCGGAGGCTTCTAATGCAGCAGAATAGATTTCCTGGCATAAAACATCAAGAGTCGATAAAGTATCCTAGCGTATTTTGTTTTTGATCTGATCATCTACCAACCCTAACAGACTATTCTCTGGGGAGCAGACTGCTGGTAGACCCAGTTTCTCATTGAGGAACCCATGAATTTCCGACCAATACTCTGCTATCACTGGGCAATTCCAAATCATATGAATCAGGGTTCCACTATCATTACCACATCTAGTACATTGAGCACTGTCTAACCTAACCATCCGTTCCAGTCTGACAGGTGTCAGATATGTGCAATGTAGCCATTTAGTCTGAATTAATTGATCTCTGGCACTAATTACCGTACTTCTCCAATTATACACTCACCTAAAGAATTATTAGGAACACCATACTAATACAGCGTTGGACCCCTTTTTGCCTTCAGAACTGCCTTAATTATACATGGCATTGATTCAACAAGGTGCTGATAGCATTCTTTAGAAATGTTGGCCCATATTGATAGGATAGCATCTTGCAGTTGATAGAGATTTGAGGGATGCACATCCAGGGCACGAAGCTCCCGTTCCACCACATCCCAAAGATGCTCTATTGGGTTGAGATCTGGTGACTGTGGGGCCATTTTAGTGCAGTGAACTCATTGTCATGTTCAAGAAACCAATTTGAAATGATTCGAGCTTTGTGACATGGTGCATTATCCTGCTGGAAGTAGCCATCAGAGGATGGGTACATGGTGGTCATGAAGGGATGGACATGGTCAGAAACAATGCTCAGGTAGCCCGTGGCATTTAAACGATGGCCAATTGGCACTAAGGGGCCTAAAGTGTGCCCAGAAAACATCCCCCACACCATTACACCACCACCACCAGCCTGCACAGTGGTAACAAGGCATGATGGATACATGTTCTCATTCTGTTTATGCCAAATTCGGACTCTACCATTTGAATGTCTCAACAGAAATCGAGACTCATCAGACCAGGCAACATTTTTCCAGTCTTCAACAGTCCAATTTTGGTGAGCTCGTGCAAATTGTAGCCTCTATTTCCTATTTGTAGTGGAGATGAGTGGTACCCGGTGGGGTCTTCTGCTGTTGTAGCCACACCTTTCTTTCCCATTCTGACATTCAGTTTGGAGTTCAGGAGATTGTCTTGACCAGGACCACAACCCTACATGTTATTGAAGCAACTGCCTTGTGATTGGTTGACTAGATAATCGCATTAATGAGAAATAGAACAGGTGTTCCTAATAATTCTTTAGGTGAGTGTATGTTAGTTCTTTTTAGTGTCTATCCTCTAGTTGCGGAATGTCTACCTTCCATCTAGTCAAAGATTTGGATAATTGTGATAGGGCCTGCAACGTAAGCTCCATGTAAAAAGAAGGCACTGGTTTACACACCTCTTTTTGTCTTGCAATCTTTTCAATAGAGCTTACCACGTTCGATCTTCCTTTTACTCCGCTCCCAGATGCCCTCTTTTGTCTGGCAGGGGAGGAGACAGAGACTGGCGTACTCCTAAGGCTGAACAAAATGGAGGCATGGGTCGGCCAGACTTAGAGCGTTATTATATAGCCTTCAGACCAAACATTGGGCAGAGGAAAATAGTCAAAAGTTATGGCCTGATCTTGCGGTAAAGTTGACAGGGGTGACACGCCTAAACGTTATATTGGGCCTACCCAACTGCATTCAGCTATGCTCTAAAGTGGTGCCCCCAATGGTAACAGCTTCCTTGATTGCATGGAGGATGGGGTGCTCCGCTGTGGAGAGAATGAGTAAGGATGGACGCCTTAAGAGTCTATTCACACGTCCGTGGAGTATTGCGAATCCGCACAACACCCGGCCGGCACCCCCATAGAACTGCCTATTCTTGTCCGCAATTGCGGACAAGAATAGGACATGTTTTCTTCTTTTGAGGAACCGCGGCCCGTAAGTTCGGGGTCGCGCTCCAAAAATGCGGATGCGGAGAGCACATAAAATGCGGAGAGCACAAAAATGCGGATGCGGAGAGCACATAGTGTGCTCTCCGCATCCATTCCTGCCCCATTGAGAATGAATGGGTCCGCACCCGTTCCCGGTATTGCGGAATGGATGCGTACCCATTTGCGGACGTGTGAATGGACCCTAAAGGCATATATGCCAGATCTGCAGATGCACCGAGCCATTCATCTACCAAGTGCGCTACACACTGGGAACAATGTTGCAACCTGTTATTACGGTGGTATTACACTCCGGAGCGCTTAGCACGTATATACCCCAACGTTTCGAAACAATGTTGGAGACATTGTGGACATAAGGGCTCCTTGCTCCACATATTCTCGGATTGTCCAAAAATCCAACCCTTTTGGCAGTCAATCACCAAGCTTCTCCAACAAATGAACCCTCTACTTGTTTAGCTACCTCCAGAAACAGCCGTCATGTTAATCAATATTGAGTCCTTTCCACGCCAGGTCAGAACCATCATGTGCCATTTATTACATTCCTCACAACTCGCTATTGCCAGACATTGGAAGTCGCAGTCCATACCCTCTATAACAGAAGTTATATCTATTGTACACAATAGCTATTTATGTGAAGGGGTCTTAGCTCGCCAAAGCGGTTCCCTAAATACCTTCCATTCTAAGTGGTCACAATGGGTAGGGTTACACCCAGTCCTACTCCTGGGCGTAGATACCATAGCTTTGATACACAGCATGTGTCAGGAAGGGGTTAAAACAAAAGCTAGAAGTGCTTGTTTTGTACAGTGCTCCGGCTATCTTAACAAGTGGGAGTAGATATAAAGCTGCATGAGCCGTCACCAGCTGAATATCTCAGTGCTTCTGAGTGCATGGGGTGCGGAGTATACTGATGGATGATAGATCAGGTTCATAAGAATGATGATGGGGGGAAATGGAGAGGAGTAAGATTAGAGGATGTGACCTAAAAAGATGTGTTTTTACGGAGCGCCCAAATCTGTGGATGTTGTGAATTAACCTAATTGCTTGGGGTTAGGTCATTCCAGAGAGCTGGGGCAGCTCTGGAGAAGTTCTTGGAGACGGGAATAAGATTATGGTGGATGTCAGTCATAAGTCATTAGCTGAACGGAGAGCACGGGTAGGGTGGTAGACAGAGATAAAGGAGGAGATGCTGGAGCGCAGCACTGTGGAGGGATTTGTAGGTGAAAATTAAGACTTTAAATTGAATCCTGTACTGTATGGGCAGCCACTGCCATGACTGGCACAGGACGGAGGCATCGGAGTAGTGACTGGCACAGGACGGAGGCATCAAAGTAGTGACTGGCACGGGGTGGAGGCATCAGAGTAGCGACTGGCACAGGACGGAGGGATCAGAGTAGTGACTGGCACAGGGCGGAGGCATCAGAGTAGCAGCTAAACAGATAGGTGACCCTGGCTGCCATGTTCTAGATAGATTGAAGAGTCTGGTGAGGGGGAGTCCAATTAAAAATGAGTAAGAGTAATTGTGACGGGAATGGATCAGGGCATCAATTAGAGTTTTTGTTGAAGATTTTAGTTAGGTGAGTAGTGATAGACAGGGAAAGAGACTTGAGGAGGTGGGAGGGAATTTAGGAAGTAGTGCATGTGGGAGAAAGAGAAGACGAGAGGAACTTGGAGACTTTTTCTTCTGTGACTGGGTCAAATGTGCAAAGTGAACCAGAGGAGATGCTGGGGGTGGAGGAGGGAATCAATGACACTTAGAGGCTGGGAGCTAATTTCCTGCTGGATGTTTTCAATTTTCTGTTTGGAGTAGATGGCCAGATCTTCAGCACAGAGGTCTGTAATAGATGCCAGCACTTTTGGACTGAGGGAGTGAAAAGTGTCAAAGAGTTTTTTGGATTATTGGATAGTGAGGAAGTTATAGTCGTGAAATAGGTCTGTTTGGCGAGGTGAAGGGAAGATTTATAAGTCGTCAGCATAAATTTGTAGTGGAGGAAATCTTGTGGAGTGTGAGTTTTTCTCCATAGGTGTTCAGCAGACCTGGAGAAAGCGATTTTGAGGTGTAGGCCAGAGTTGCTTTTGTCTCTGTTTGGAGGTTCTCAGTGTAGGAGGCGCTACTTCATCTAGGGTGCATCTGAGGGTATTATAATAGTGTTTTGCAGTCAGATCGGGACAGGGGAGAGATATGATTGGGGACAATGATGACTGTAGAGAGTCTGTAAGTTTCTTAGCTTCAATGGAATGAAGTAACAGTACGTCAAAATGCGGCAAGTCACCCCCTCAACCTCGCAATTAGTGAGAGCAAACTTTCCTCCTCTTATTAAAACTCTGGCTGAAGAATTGGACAAGTTGTCGAAACATGAGCAGGATAGTTCTGTACAAAATGTTAATTCTACCACGCATTCTTTATGTTTTCCGCACGTTATCTATCCCTCTACCAGGTTCAATCTTTTTTTTTATAGTCTTTATTAAAAGCTTTCTTTTTCAAAAAAAGACATGAAAAACCGACTTACAACACGGTCGACAGCATCACTTGTACATGCTCAATATTTGTGTACATCATAACGATACTTCGTTACATACTCTTATTCAACAACATCAGTACATATCAGTTTATGGATTGTTATTCAGCTTCATCAACTCCACAAGTGATGCCCCATCCACTCACACATTCACACTCACCACAGCGCTGCCGTTCCTCTTCCTTCAACTAGTTATTGTAAATGGTCAATCATTGAAGGCTCTGTCTCTTTTCCGCTTTTCTGCGGTCTATTGCTAATGGGATTGGTCTAGCAACTACCATATGTTGAGCGGTCTGGCCTACACCTCCTACCCCCGGCCAGTGACTGATTGTCTCCCTCAATCCTAAATGATCACTGATCTAGCTCTCAACCAAGGTCCCCAGATTTTCTCAAATTTTTCGGCATTCCCCCTCGCTATAAAGGTCAATTTGTACATTGGTAGAGCCGCATCTATAATCTGAGTCCAGTGTTGAACTGATGGGACTGCCGGAGGCTTCCAATGCAGCAGAATAGATTTCCTGGCATAAAACATCAAGAGTCGATAAAGTATCATAGCGTATTTTGTTTTTGATCTGATCATCTACCAACCCTAACAGACTATTCTCTGGGGAGCAGACTGCTAGTAGACCCAGTTTCTCATTGAGGAACCCATGAATTTCCGACCAATACTCTGCTATCACTGGGCAATTCCAAATCATGTGAATCAGGGTTCCACTATCATTACCACATCTAGTACATTGAGCACTGTCTAACCTAACCATCCGTTCCAGTCTGACAGGTGTCAGATATGTGCAATGTAGCCATTTAGTCTGAATTAATTGATCTCTGATAACTAATTACCATACTTCTCCAATTATATGTTAGTTATTTTTCGTGTCCATCCTCTAGTTGTGGAATGTCTACCTTCCATCTAGTCAAAGATTTGGATAATTGTGATAGGGCCCGCAATGTAAGCTCCATGTAAAAAGAAGACACTGGTTTACACACCTCTTTTTGTCTTGCAATCTTTTCAATAGAGCTTACCACGTTCGATCTTCCTTTACTCCGCTCCCAGATGCCCTCTTTTGTCTGGCAGGGGAGGAGACAGAGACTGGCGTACTCCTAAGGCTGAACAAAATGGAGGCATGGGTCGGCCAGACTTAGAGCGTTATTATATAGCCTTCAGACCAAACATTGGGCAGAGGAAAATAGTCAAATGTTATGGCCTGATCTTGCGGTAAAGTTGACAGGGGTGACACGCCTAAAGGTTATATTGGGCCTACCCAACTGCATTCAGCTATGCTCTAAAATGGTCAAAGATTTGGATAACGGTGATAGGGCCTGCAACGTAAGCTCCATGTAAAAAGAAGGCACTGGTTTACACACCTCTTTTTGTCTTGCAATCTTTTCAATAGAGCTTTACCACGTTCGATCTTCCTTTTACTCCGCTCCCAGTTTCTTAGCTTCAATGGAATGAAGCTTTCAGAATGTGTGATAAGTAGGAGTATGCTGAGATGGATATGGACTTGTAACAGTGGATCACAGTAGAGTTTGGTCAGAGAGCAGCAGAGGACAGTTAATAAAGTCAGAAACCAAGCAGAGCCAACAGAAGACCAGGCCAATTGTTTTACCATCTTTATGCATTTGAGAGTTAGAAAGTTGTTAGGGGCCAAGAGAGGAAGTTAGAGATAGAAGCTGGGAGGCAGACAGGAGATGGGGCTGTCTATGGGGATGTTAAAGTCGCCTATATGAGAGTTGGTAATTCTGAGGACAAGAAGTGTGACAGCCAGGCCATAAAGGGAACTAAGAACTGGGTGGGTAGGTGGGTGAGCCAGGGGCTCGGTATACAATGGCCACTCTGAGGGAGAGTGGTTGGAAGAGTCTGCAGATGTGAATGAGAGTGATGTGAATGAGAGTGATGGTACTGGGGAATTGACCTGGAATATGCATTTTGGGGCAAGAAGTATGCTAACTCCACCACCATGTCTGATCTCAGGTCTGGGGTTATGAGAAAAATGTAGGCTATCGTAGGAGAGAACAGCAAGAGAAGCAGTTTCAACAGGTTAAGAGAATTAGTCAGAAAGAAGTTGTGAATGTAGAGAAGTTTGTTGCACACTGACTATGGGTTCCACAGCACACAATTAAAAGAGAGATGAGAAGGCATACAACAAAGTTGATGAGGTTTGAAAGGTTTCTATGGGAAAAATGGAGAAGGAGGGGGTAGAAGTTAGAAGATGGTGGGCCAGCATTAGGAGAGATGTCCCCTGAATTTAAAAGTATAAAGAGAAATAGCAAATGGTTGTGTGATTTGTAAGAGTTCTTAGTGTTGTGCACCCTGGGGCATGATGGCTTGATACAAATCAAAAAGGCGATAAAGCATGTGAGCTGTATATCGGGGGGGAAGGAGAGAGGGGCTGATGTGGATAGAAATCAATGGAGGGGTAACAGAGCGGAGAGAGTGTGGAATAAAGAGGACATAATGAATTGCACAGAGTAGTGTTGAGCGAAGTTATCGAGGATTTGATTTGGTTACTTTGCCGAATTAAAATAAATAAATAAATCGCCCACTTTGTAAATAGTGGGTGAAATGACAGGGAACGGCGATTGTGCTTCCCCCTGCCATTGTACCCCTCAGATGCCGCATTTATCGCTGATCACGGCATCTGACTTTAATATTTAAGTCTGTAATAAAAAATATCATATTTACCTCATCCATTTGATTGAGAAGACCCACTGGCGCCATCTTCATTGCAGATCCACCGGGCACGGAATTCACCGCGCACGGAATTTCACATGGGATCTTCAATAAAGATGGCGGCAGCACTCTCTTCGCGCTCAAATGGATGAGGTAAGGATGATTTATTTTTTAAATTTTTTAACCCATTTCAGGAAAATCGATTCATTACCAAAAAGCACGTGGAAATTCGGCTTTGTGAACTTCAATTCGCTGAACAGTGGTACAGAGATACAATCAATGTAGTTAATGAAGTGTTTGCAAAGGAATTTGAGTATCTCTCAGCCTACCAGCCTCCTGGCCTGTCTAAGTGCCATGTTTAACTGCAAGACACTTAGCGGCAAAGACACTTTGTGGAAGACGACATCTTCCTTCGTTCTACCCCAACATGTGTGTGCTTAGATCTACTGACAATTGAGCTCATTAACTCTATTAACCAGCTAAACTTAGCACCTGAGGAGGAAGTGCGGACATAAACATATTGGCCTAGTTGTATTGTGAAAGACACGGACAAAGGTAAGCTCAGATCAGAGGATATCCGACAGTGCTATGCACCACGAATGAGAGTCGGAATATGCAGCTGCGATAGCAGGGTTCCAGCAAAAAAATCTCAGTTGTGATGGACATTTTCTTCGGACTCATAGATGAGGGGTTCAGCTATTGCCGATTCCTGACGCCCATCTGCTTGGCATTGTTATAGGCGGGCAGGAAGGACTCGTCAGCATTACTGTCATTATAAGGGAGAATGCGGCAGAACAGGTTTATGAGATAATTATGATAGCAGCCAATTAATATGCAGTCAGCCTGGAGTGATGTTCTGAGTTGTCACACTCGCGTAGGGAAACTTTCCACCCTTTCCTCATCTGTAGTCACTGCCCTAGACCACCAGGGAATGTATGGTTAAAGCGGGTTTCCTAGAGGAGGCCATCAAAGAGTGATCATTGGGGATCAAAGCTGCCAGTCCCCACAATCTGCAGTACTGCAGTACTCTCAGTACTCCTGGCAATGAACAGAGCTGAATATGGTGGAGCCGCAGCATGCGCACACACGCTCCTATAGACGTCACTCTGCTGGATAGTGCAGGTGCCATGGTGCTCCACCACTTCTGAGCAGTGTGTATCCCAAGGGTGGGACTCCCACCAATCATTATACATAAGATAGGCCATTCCAAAAAAAAAAAAAAAAACCATTTTAACCCCTTCATTGTCCACTATTTAACATTGACCCCTTCACTGCTCTAGACCCCTCCTCCAACATAAATAATCAAGCATTGTGAATTTGACCCCTTTACTGCCATAGCCATCCAAGATGTAAACATTTACTCTTTGACTGCCCTAGACCACCAGGGACGCTGAAATTATACCTTTCGCTACCTTAGCTATCTAGGATGTAAACATTAACCCCTTCATTGCCCTAGTTAGCTGGGATGTAAACATTAGATTGTTCACTGCCCTAGTCCACCAGGGGTGCCCTTCACTACCGTAACGACCGGAGATGTAAACAATAACCAATCCACTACTCCAGACCACTAGTGATGCGTATAATAACCTCTTCACTGCCATAGAGCACTAGAGATACTTATGTTAACCCCTTCACTACCCTAGACTACTGATAATGTAAATATTCACCCATTTGTTGCCCTAACCACCAAGGGTATAAACAGTCACCCCTTTAGTGCTCTAACCACAAAGAAATGTAAACATTAACACCTTCACTGCTCCAAGCCACCAGGGATGCTGATATTAACCCCTTCATCTCCCTAGAATGAGATTTGCCGATACTAAGCCCTTCACTGTCATACACATACAGGGATGTAAGCAATAACCAATCGAGTGCCCAAGACAAGCAGGGATGCCACTATCAATCCCTTCCTGCCCAAGACCACCAAGGATGGCACTATCAACCCTTTCCCTGCCCAATACCACCAGAGATGCCAATATAAATAGTAACCAATTCACTTCCCTAGACCACTATGTATATATGGCAGCTGTCACCGAAGAAAATTAAATTGGCTTTGCAGGTAAAAGTACAAATACAGTAATAAAGTAGTAGGAGTATTATATATTGTGGTCCTTAAAATTCGAAATAATTCTTGTTTCTACAGGACTTCCGGCCATGTTCACACATGATCATGTTATATTACCTGGCTTTATATATGGCAGTGATCTTTATAACATCGGCCTCAAGACTACAGAGTTCGTCTCAGGCAGCTGTTCAACTTACTGAATGTCATAAAGTCTCTATAAACCCAACATAATAGTTTATCTGGTAGTGACCTCGAGCGATATCATAATGCAATGACAACACCTTGGCTGCAGTCCCATTATGCGCTACATTTATTTTAGAGGGGGTGATATCATTTATTTGTTTCAGACTACTGTGCAATATTTGGCATAAACAGTACATGTCCCACAATTGTTCACTGCTCTGTCAGCAGGGGGTGTCGGGAGGGAGAAGACCCTAAGAGCTATAGGGTGAGATAATACAATTTATCATCCAATCTTTCCACTCAGAGCAGATGCCTGCAGCCACCACCAGGGGGATCATGTCTCAGTGCAAGGCAGGCGCCTGGAGGAAGAGAGCAGCGGGCAGGAGTGGAGGCGCTGCCCAAGCACATGAGGAGCGGTGAGTAACTTTTTTGGAATTTTTGTCTGGTCTGGGATTGGCATTTAGAGGGGGCGACAAGGGTTTAAATGAATTTGGGGTGGGTGGACACTGGTATTGGCAGTCACCCCTTATATGCAAAACAGCAAATGACGTGACTAAAGGTAAGTGACTAAGATGCTCCTAGGGCTGGTATGCCTTCATTCGCCTAGGATTACCTGATGACAAAAATTCTCGAAATGCCAGTCCTGGAAATAAGCCGGGAAGGAAGAGGAAACACCGCGGCTGGGAAAACATAGAAGCCTGTACTTTACATACATCTGTGTGGACATTGGTGACCGATCGGTGGTGTCCGGTCTCTGCGGGGTCACATCCATCTATAATGATATGGGATGGATGCTGTCGTATCGCCCCAATTTACTGCCGCCCCATCAGAGGTGCTTTAAAAAATGAATCTCCGCCAATGGACTATAAACTGACCCAAAATAACATCCATATTTCTGACCTTTAATTCATTTAGGGCTGTGTTCTGTGGGTCTGTATGACTTTAGGGGATGATTTGGGGTCATATTTGGGGGTGTATACACTTAAAGCCTATGAATTTGGGATATAACCTGAGGGCTTATTTGGGGTCTGAACCGGTTCGGGTGCCCATTTGGGATTTAATCTGTGCTCTATATGAATTTGGGGGCTGATCTGGGGTCTCTATTCACTTTGGGGTTTGATATGGAGGTCTCTTTATTAATTTCGGCATCTGTTCATTTTTGAGTCTGTCTGGAGGTCTGTATTTTTGGGATCTGGTCTAGGAGTCTATTCATTTATGGGTCTGGGGTTCCGCTAAAGGGGTATTCCAATTGTTAGAAGTTATCCCCTCTTTACAGAATAAGAGATAACTATTCAGTGGTGTACATAGAGAAGTAAGGGCCCCATAGCGAGGATCAAACCAGGCCCCCCAAACAGGACAGAAGGGTTTCTGCCTAAACCTTTTTCAATGACCCTTGGGGCATTTATTCCACGGCCTAATTTGCTAAAAGTTGTTCCTTTAGAGGGTAGAGTCCTGACCAAGTTTTCACCTCCAGTAGAAGAGGAGATAATCCCAACTGAGCCCCCTCTTGCCCTGGGCCCCATACCAGTCGCCTGGTCTGCCGTTATGGTAGTTACGCCCCTGAGTGGAAGTCCTACCGATTGGACCCCCACCGATCATGATAACGGGGGCCCCGTACCCCCTGCAGCCCCCCTGAAATCACACATACAGTAAGTGCAGTAGCTTCGTTCATTTCGATTGGAGTTCCAGAGATAGGCGAGTACAGCACCCCCCTATCTCCGTAAATCCTATGGAGATGAATGGAGCGGCGGCATACATGCCCGACCGGCCACTCCGTTCATTTCAGGGGGGCTGGAGGGGGTACGGGGCCCCCGTTCTTGTGACTGGTGGGGTTCCCAGCAGTAGGACCCCACCAATCTGACGGATAGAGGATAACTTCTAACAACCAGAACACCCCTTTAATGTTAATGTCTGGAGTTTTGTGTCATTTTGGGCTTGGGGGGTCTGTATTTATGTTGGTGTTTGTCTGGGAGCCGGTATTAATTTTGGGATGTAATCTAGAGCAGTGTTTCCCAACCAGTGTGCCTCCAGCTGTTGCAAATCTACAACTCCCAGCATGCCCACACAGCCAAAGGCTGTCCGGGCATGCTGAGAGTTGTAGTTTTGCAACAGCTGGAGGCACACTGGTGGGGAAACACTGATCTAGAGATCGGTATTAATTTTGGGGTCTGTCCGGAGGTCTGTATTAATTTTGGGATCTCCACTGGGTTCTGTATTAAGAAAGGGTTGTCCAATGATGCAAAATGTATTTTTGAAGAATGATTAGAATGTCATAAAAAACTAAAAGCAGTGATAGTGATATCGTTCTGACCCCCGCCTCTCTCCTTCCGCTGCTTCCTGTGTCCTCGCTGGTCCTTCTTGGCTCGGACATGTCACCGCTGCGGCCAGTGATCGGGACGGGAGTGGCGGGGATCTATAAGGTATCAATACTTTTATTATTTTAGAACTTTCTAAGCAGTTAAAAAAATAATAATAAAAAAATAAAAAATAAACCCAAGCCCCGTTAATTTTGACCAGGGTTACATTTTGGGGTCTGATGCTTGAAGGCTGCTTTGGGGCCAATCACATTCCGGTTCTGTATCACTGTCCTTGGACTCTTTTATTTTGGAAGTACAGTAATGGGAGCCATTGGGCAGCACCCTCGTTCACACGGGGCAGCAGAAGGAACAGTATTGGTGGAAGCTCCAGGATGGCAGTGTTAAAGGGGCAGCTGTATAGGGGGTTCTTTGCTATAGAGGGCAGGGATGGACTGCAGACGTCAGAGGTGGAACCTGAACCTCCTGGGTCCTAATGCAAAATCTGTAAGAGTTCCCCATCTACCTTGTGCCCATCTAAATATTAATGATGTGGCAGAGCGGCCTGCACTCCCTGGGCACAGATGTCTGCACAGAAGACTCTCCAGTCTTCAGGAGAAAACATCTTGATGGTCTGGGCCAAATGGAGAAGAAAAGGAAAGTGAACACTTCTGAGCAGTGGTGAGGTCACCCGTCAGTCACTGGATTTACATGTCCTATACTTGTGACGGCTTCTATTAAAATACGTTTAAATCTCTTTAATAGATGGTAAAGTCATGCGATTTGCATGCTCTGCCTACGCAACAAAATACCTTGTCCCGGCCAGATGCTGGATTATCAAACATTCTGAATGATCAGATGTAACTTTCCCCAGAAGAACAGTCCGTATGACGTTGACTTCACACAATATGGCTGTTTCTTCAGGCAGAGGCGCCTCCTTCTTCGTTGTCTCTGCTGAATCATCTGCTCCAGATTTTCAGATCCTCCAGAGCCGAGATGATCAGAATGCTCTAACCATCAGATGCCAGATTAAAGGGCGTTAATCATATTATATGTGGGCATTTCCCAGTTGTGCCTCCATTATACGGCAGCTGCACATTTACTAACTGGTGCAAATGGAGTCATCATCTGAGACCTTAAAGTAGGGTGACCACTGTCATCACCCATACAAGGAGGACATCGTACCCGGAAGAGTGGGCGACAACTCAACACACAGAACGGAAACCGTCATCTATATACCAGCGTCAGAGGATATTATAGGGAGAAGAGGACCACAACTCCCAGCATGTCCAGGCTGTTATTATAGGATGTCAGAGGACAATTCAGGGAAGAGGTATAAGAGGAGAGGGCTACAACTCCCAGCATGTCCAGGCTGTTATTATAGGATATCAAAGGATAATTCAGGGAAGAGGTATAAGAGGAGAGGACTACAACTCCCAACATGTCCAGACTGTTATCATTGGATATCAAAGGACAATTCAGGGAAGAGGAAGAGGAATAAGAGGAAAGGACTACAACTCCCAAGGTTTCTCAAGCTCACCACATCTCCACTGCTGAACTCTGCTCCCACCTGCGATGATCACATGATGGTGACATCATCACAGGTCCTTACCATTTCTCCACTGCTGAACTCCGCCTCTACCTGCGATGATCACATGATGGTGACATCATCACAGGTCCTTACTACTTCTGCTCTTCACTGCTGACCTCTGGTCCTCCTGAACTGATCACATAATAGTGATGTCATCACAGGTCCTTACCACCTCTACTCTTCATTGCTGAGCTTCAGCCCTTCTGCACTGATCACATGATGGTGACATCGTCACAGGTCCTTCACTTCCACTCTTCACTGCTGACCTCTGGCCCTCCTGAACTGAACACATGATAGTGACATCATCACAGTCCATTCAGCTCTTGCACTGCAGCAGATTATAGGCCTGCCAGCAGCACCCCCATCCCCATTCCCCTCTGAGAATCAGGGACATTTTTGGTTATTTATAAATCTCCGCCAAACACTTTTTTATGTGCCAGAAAGAGGACATGTCTGGGGAAAAAGAGGACATATGGTCACCCTACTTAAAGGGGTTGTCTCATCATCATCATCATAGAAAGAGTCCTGAGCAGGGAACCCCCTACTATGACATCCATGTCAACATGGGACATATAGACTGTGGTCACCTTGATGAACTTTGCAGACGCTATTCTTGTGCTGCTCTTGTGTACTCCAGTCACATCCAAAGCTGCATTTACAATTCCACTGGTTACTTTTCACGCTGCACAACCTCACAGATAAGGTGCATTACAAAACACTGACCTATCATACATAACCCTTACACCACCACTTACCTGTGACCTCAGTGTTCCCCTAGGAGTCAATGTGTTGAAGTCGTGCAGCTTTTTTTTCGTTTGCACCTAATGCTGCAAATTTACCGCAATTCATGGACGACCACATGTCCCCAAGAGTCATATAGAGGTGGGAAAGTCTCCATTCCTATTCCATTATTACTGTGTAGCGGGAAGAGATCCTTATGTAGTAATAGTCACAGACAGCTTAGGGTTTGAGAAAGTTTGTGCCCCCCTACTGAAAATTAATAATAAAAAAAAATGTGAAATTTGAGGCAGATTTTTTTATGTACTTGGAGTAGAAAGCCGAAACACGCATAATCTGACTTGAGATCTGTGACAGTGGAAGGTAGGCGATCAGCTGTTATTCCCACCCACAGCTGGCTATGGATTGTCCCTGCAGCGGCCACTTATGGAGAATTGTGGTATTACATGTGGTCCATTGAAATGAATAGCTGTCAAGCAAGAGCTCTCCATTCTCTAATATAGAGGGAAGTCCTAAGCCAGAGGCATCCTTCTATGACGTCTCTGTAATCCAAAAGAGCGTACATAGACAGGGGTCATCATGAGACAATCCCTTTAAATGATGACGCACCACTGTAACTTGGGAGTCTTGAAGCACTGAAATCACAGGGTCTTCTCTTTCAGATCCTCTCAAACAATATGGGATCAAGAACCAATGAGATGGATCAACCAGCTACAATCTGGCTTGTCGTTGACCTCTTTTCAACCTGAGCTGCAGCTCCGAGGTCTTTAGCTATCAGGACATGCTGGGAGTAGTAGTTTCACAACAACTGAAGCTGCAGATCGGGAACCAATAATCAGCTGGCTACAGGCACAGATATGTCTTATATGATAGTGTTTGCCTATGCACCATCTTTCCTGTGTGTTTTAGGTCTTTATCTTCTCCGGCTGCTGCTCCTTCCCCCCTCTCACAGCAGGCAGTCACAGAGAGAGAGAGAAAGAATCTGCAGCTGGATCCCCCTCCTTTCTGTTCTTTACTGTTTTATACTAGACAGTTTTTTGCTGTCCTGGAGAGGTTTGTGACCATTTATAGAGACCACCTATAGACAGGGAAAGGCGAGGCAGGTGTACGACTGATGACAGGCACACTTTAAATAGTCATCAATGTCACAATAATGACAAAAGAGTTGAAAACCTCCAGGTATATTAGGTTCACAGCTGGATAAAATGGGTTGTTTACGAGTCTTATATGTCACAGCTACATTCACAATTCCGCCAGCTTCAGAGCTGAAAACTTTCAGCATTCCCTGCTTGTGCAGTGTCTGCACTGAACCCTTCTCTGGTGTGTTACACCATCTTTACACTAGGATCTGTATAGCCATCTTATATGAGAAGAACCACCTGCCCCCTGGCATTATCGGCGGTGTATAGTCTGGTTGTTAAGAAGAAGCTTATTGACTGCAATGGTGCTCAAAGGTGAACCGTCCCTTGTAATGTGGTTCACCGAGGACAAGTCTGTGCGCCTACCAGAAACTCGGTGAACTTACATCATTCATTTCTGAACAATCATGTAGGCAAATAGAAGTATACATTAATCACTTAACACCCCATGACCAACTATTACATTATGGAAGCGATATAGTGCCAGCAAACTGATGTACTAACGCGTCGTCCTAGTGATGCCCACTCCATCACGTAGATATGCCAGCGCCCTGCTCTAACAGTCGGGATCAGATATAATTCTCATCCTGGCCATTTGAACTCTTAAAGGCTGCAGTCAATTCCACAGGCAGGGCTTAATAGGATCCCCGTCAGCATAACGATGACAGGCACAATACACCTTAATACAGAAGAATTGCAGGAGATCAAGCTTATGGATGTTGAAGTCCCCAAAAGGGACAAAAATAAAATGTAAAAAAAATAAAGTTGGAAAAAAATAATATAAAATAATAATAAAATAACTGAAAATAAAATAATTTTAATAATTTTAAAAAAATCATTATAAAAATGATTTTAAAAAAATACACCCCCTTTTCCCATTATTTATCCCACATGGTGAATGGAGTAAAAAAAAAAACATAAAAAAATTAAGACAAAATTGCATTTTTTTTTTTCTTAAGAATGGCAAAAAGTCATATGTACACATAACGGTACCAATAAAAGCTGCAACTCATCCTGCAAAGGTAATTCCCTGCAAAGTTCCCATCATGCAAATAAAAAGACTGCCAGTATATGGCGCCACTAAAACACAAAAAAAGTTGATTTTATTGGGTGAAAAGTGGTAAAACATGAGTAAAAACTATATATATATGGGGCATTGCTGTAAATGTACTGTCCCGCGGAATAAAGTTTAGCATTTCCTCATGAGGGACTTTTCCATTTGCACGTAATGCCGCAAATTTACAGTGATTCATGGAAGGCCTTGTGTCCCTTAAAGGGGTTCTCCGGGAATTAAGAAAATGAAAATACTTAAATATTACTTCATTATAAATATATGGCCAAATACCTTTCATTAGTTATAATGGCTCGTTTTTTCTGGGGAGCAGTCATTAGGAGAAATAAAATGGCCGCCGTCCTAGTAGTACACACAAAACCTGTCCTAATTACACAGGAGGACAAGTTAAAGAGCTGCGCCATCTTCCTCTCTTACTTGTCAGGGATTATGATCCTGAATACAGTTTAATATGATCTTCAGATGAATCTCTGTAGGAATGGAGTTCATTAGGAGACCTGAAGTACAGAGAGGATAGTGGGGTGTAGATAATGAGCAGCAGCTCGTGTATGCAATTGCAACAGGTGCCTCCCGCAGGGCCCTTAATAGATGAAATGTCTCGCGTCCCAGGTGTAGGAATGACGAGTGGTATGTTGCGGCTTAAAATGTCTCTTTATGTGTGTCACGGTGCTCCTACCTGGATACCGCTTGACTAGTTGAGGGACAAAAGAATAACTTGAGTCCAGACCTTGAGATGCAGTTGAAAAGCTGCTTTACTTTGGAAAACTTTCATCAGATACAATCTTACAACTTTGTCTTGGTCCCAGCAGGTTTTAGCATCAAAACTCTGGCAGGCAAACTCGACTCTGCTACATCTGTTGCTCTCTGGCTCTGCTGTACTGATAGGCTGGCTGTATAACTTTGCTTTTTCTTTATGCTGCAAAACACTTGGTAGTCTGACTTTAGATTAGGCCAGGGAACTTTCTTCCTGGCTCCTGAGGCTCTAAGCTTTGGCCTCCATGTCCAGTAGAGCTGAGAGTGCTCTGGCTGGCTTGGCTTGGGCATGTCCAGCAGAGACGTGCCCAGCATACCCTCCCTTGGCAGGGGGTAAGCTGTAACTAACTAGAAACTGGGACCCACCCTTCCTGCAGGAAGTGGGACTAGCCCACCTCTCCACAGAGGGGGGTTAGAATGGAATGGAAGGTTCCATTCTATCTACATACAGCTCTGCTGGGTTTTCTGCCCCCATCTGGTGAACCAGGCACATTACATGTAATAAACAGTTACATAACAAGATTATGAATGCACATTGCGGAGGACCTGGAAAGAGATGCATACGATGACATTATATTAGCCCATTAAAGACAGTAGCGGGGTGAAGAAGTGGTATTGCCACTCAGGGGCGTTACACAGTCTCCATTACCACAGCCTGTCCTGTCCATCCTCTCTGTACTTCATGTCTCCTAATGAACTCCATTCCTACAGAGATTCAGCTGAAGATCTTATCAGCTGTGTTCAGGATCATAATCCATGACAAGCAGAGAGGAGGATGAGGCAGCTCTTTAGCTCAGTGTTGTAAAGTAATATGTCCTGCTGTGTGATTAGGACAGGTTTTGTGTGCGCTAATAGGACAGCGGCCATTTTATTTCTCCTGATGCTTGCTCCCTAGACAAAATGAACCATTATAGCTAATGAAAGGTATTTGGAAATATATTTATATTAAAGTAATATTTAGGTATTTTCATTTTCTTAATTCCCAGAGAACCCCTTTAAAGTCACAAGGAAGCAGATGGATACGTAGTGACAGTCACAGATAGCTTAGTGTTTCATTGATAAAGTTTGTGCCCCCTCTTATATTAGTTATATTAGTTGTAAGTACTGAAAAAAAGAACATTTCTGATAAAATTCTGAAATGTTGTCCTGGTCACCAATGACCATATTTCTGGACAGATTGCTATGTGTTTGGAGTAGAATGTCAGTCTAAGACTACTTTCACACTAGCGTTTTTTGCGGATCTGTCATGGATCTGCAAAAATGCTCCCGCTACAATAATACAACCGCCTGCATCCGTCATGAACAGATCCAGGTGTATTATGTCTTCTATAGCCAAGACGGATCCATCATGAACACCACTGAAAGTTAATGGGGGACGGATCCGTTTTTATTGTGCCAGATTGTGTCAGAGAAAACAGATCCGTCCCCATTGACTTACATTGTGTGTCAGGACGGATCCGTTTGACTCCGCTTCGTCAGGCTCCAGAGCGGAATGGTGACTGAACGGAGGCAAACTGATGCATTCTGAGCGGATCCTTTTCCATTCAGAATGCATTAGGGCAAAACCGGTCCGTTTTGGACGCTTGTGAGAGCCCTGAACGGATTTCACAAATAGAAAGCCAAAACGCTAGTGTGAAAGTAGCCTTAGGCACCAAAACAGACATGATCCAAATTTTAAGCGGTCACAGTATAAGGTAATCGATCACAGCTGACTGTGGCATTTCGCTGCAGCGGCCTCTACAGGGGAATTGTGGTATTACATGCGGATCATTTAGGTTCACAGCTGTCCATTCAGTGCAGCCCTTATTTTGGAGCGAGGTCCAAACCCTAGGGGCCCCACACTAATGAGATGTATATAGAAAGGGGTCGTCATGAGACAAAACTTCTTAAACCATAAAGGGTATAATCTTTTCCTGAGGCGGCTTCTGAATAATGAGCTCCCTTATTTGACTGGGCCCCTGATGAAAGTACTTCCTGTATTATATTTCATTTTGGGCTGCCCATGAGGTTCCTAAAAAAAAAGAGCTTGTTAGTCATAAATGAGAGGCATAATAAGTATGTTTGTTACAATGTATCAGTATAAGTAACAGCAGCATCTGGAGCACAGGACAGGAGGGTGCTTTGTGCTGCTGTGTTTTGGTTGCAGAAGACTATTTGCGGTCATACATGGTAGCAAACACTCAGCTATATATAAGTTTTATTTCATCCAGAGCTGAGGAAGAAAACAAAGCTACAAAATCATTCATAAAAATACGTTTATACAGAGAACAGCAGCAGAATGGAGACGAGATCCTCCCTGTGTGCACCGGGTTTATAGGCTACAGCTTACATTCCTACTACCGGGTACTAAACTGAGTGTAAATGATCACCAATTAGATCCAAAACTGAGCAATCCAATCTAAACGTAACAGGAACACTTTAAATATGATATCCAAATCAAGCAATACGAGTATCAAAAACGTTCCAAAAATATCAATGTTTAATAATATTTCATGATTAAATCATACAATATAGTGTTCACTAGTAGGGAATACAAACAAAAGTGCCACTAGAAAGACGCCTCCTACTAGTAAAACAGGTAGCAATGATTGTATACCACATATCAATCCCACCTAATACCACGCGGCTATCACTGGATCAGAGATAAGCAGAGACGTACAAGTGTTTTGCATTCGTTTTGTCATCTCGTTAGCCTCTCTCAGCTGTCATGTAGTTGCACTGATTGCATCCCTTTAAATCCCTTCCCATACTGCATCACTTTGCGGTTTATGCAACTTCCTGGAGTGTGTACATGCTGGATGCTACAACTGATCCTTCTACAGATAAGTCTGTTCATTGATTTGTGTTTTCCTGTTTGCTTGATCCTAGGTGACCCTGACTCCCTCCGTATTAAGTGTAGGGAGCCGGTGGTCGTGTCCCCTCACTATTATAGGGTGTTCAGGTGTCATACAGTCGAGGCACGAGGGCATGCAATTTTCTATCATAGAGATCTTTGCATGGGCTGAGAAGACAGGGAGAGTTTCAGGGATTAAATAGGGGTCACCCTTTTGTTCCTTATTTTCGGATCAAGCCAGTCGGATCCTTATTTGTAACTTCTTGTTTTCTGTTACACCATCCGTGACATTATAAACCGCCAAAACTGTCTCAAGCATGGATCCGGTTTCACTTTTGACTGAACACATGCAGGGTCTTTCATTGGAGGTAGCAGATCTCCGTAAAACTGTGTCTCATTTTCAGGTGACCAGTTCTGCTTGCGTTCATGGAGTTTGTACTGAGCCTAAGATCTCGCTCCCGGATACGTTCTCCGGGGGTAGTGAGAATTTTGTTTGCTTTAGGGCCCTTTCACACCTGCGTTATTGTCTTCCGGCATAGAGTTCCGTCGTCGGGGCTCTATGCCGGAAGAATCCTGATCAGGATTATCCTAATGCATTCTGAATGGAGTGAAATCCGTTCAGGATGCATCAGGATGTCTTCAGTTCCGGAACGAAACGTTTTTTGGCCGGAGAAAATACCGCAGCATGCTGCGCTTTTTGCTCCGGCCAAAAAAACTGAAGACTTGCCGCAAGGCCGGATCCGGAATGAATGCCCATTGAAAGGCATTGATCCGGATCCGGCCTTAAGCTAAACGTCGTTTCGGCGCATTGCCGGATACGACGTTTAGCTTTTTTAGAGTGGTTACCATGGCTGCCGGGACGCTAAAGTCCTGGCAGCCATGGTAAAGTGTAGCGGGGAGCGGGGGAGCAGCATACTTACCATCCGTGCGACTCCCGGGGCGCTCCAGAGTGACGTCAGGGCGCCCCAGGCGCATGGATGACGTGACCGCATGGCACGTCATCCATGCGCATGGGGCGCTCTGACGTCATTCTGGAGCGCCCCGGGAGCCGCGCTGACTGTAAGTATGCCGCTCCCCCGCTCCCCGCTCCTACTATGGCAACCAGGAATTTAATAGCGTCCTGGGTGCCATAGTAACACTGAAAGCATTTTGAAGACGGATCCGTCTTCAAATGCTTTCAGTACACTTGCGTTTTTCCGGATCCGGTGTGTAATTCCGGCAAGTGGAGTACACGCCGGATCCGGACAACGCAAGTGTGAAAGAGGCCTTAGAGAGGCTTGCAAACTCAATTTTCGCCTACTTCCCCATTCCTCTGGTGATGAGGAGCAGAGGGTGGGGATCATCATCTTGCTGCTCAGGGATAACGCTCAGTCTTGGGCCTTTTCGCTGCCGGTGGGGGCACGGCCCCTCCGTTCAGTGGATGAATTTTTTTTAGCCCTGGGTCAGATATATGATGATCCGGATTGTATTGCTCTGGTCTAGTCTAGACTACGTCTATTATGCCAGGGTAAACAGTCCGCAGAGATATACTGTTCAGAATTTCGGAGATGGGCAGGTGATACTAGTTGGAATGATGCTGCACTCCGAAGTCAATTTTGCCATGGTCTTTCAGAGGGATTGAAAGATGCATTTGCCTTTCATGAGAGACCTACCTCCTTGGACACTGCCATGTCTCGGGCCATTCGTATTGACAGGCGTCTTAGAGAGAGAGGAGAGATCACTCCTTCCTGTCATACTCAGTCCAAGGACAGTGCAGCGGTCTCATTCAGTGCACAGGGATCTCAGTCTCTCTCAATCCCCTCTGAGCAGGAGCCCATGCAGCTGGGTTTGCTTGCCTCTGACAATAGAAGATTCAGCTCTCAGAGGAGGGTTTGTTTCTGTTGTGGAGGTATAAATCATTTGGCAAATGTTTGTCCCTCTAGGAGATTCAGGCGGTTTTTTGAGAGTAATAAAGAAACAAAAAGAAAAAAATCCTCTAAAAACGTTCCATCTGTTACTATTGGCAAGGTTGATGCGGAAATTGAAGGTTTTCCGTTTCCTTGTAGTTCCCGTATTGTCCTACCTGCCAGGGTGGCGCTAGAGAGCAAGAACATTTTTTGTGAGATTTTTGTAGATAGTGGAGCAGCTGTCAATCTCATTGATAATCAATTTGCTATAACACATGGTTTCCAGGTATGCACTTTGGGAAAGGATATACCTGTTTTTGCTATTGATTCCGTTCCACTTTCTCAGAAATCGGTAATGGGCATAGTTCACAATATCCGTTTGATTGTGAGTGATACTCATGTTGAGGATGTGTCATGTTTCGTCCTAAACGGGTTGCCTACTCCTCTAGTGTTGGGGCTACCCTGGCTCACTAAACATAACCCCACCATTGATTGGCAAGCGAGGCAAATAAATGGTTGGAGTGACTTTTGCAGAGAGAATTGCCTCACGACATCTGTTTCAGAGATTTCTACTAAGACTGTACAAACTTTTCTCTCTGAATTTTCGGATGTGTTTTCTGAGAGTGGTGTCCAGGAGTTGCCCCCTCACAGGGAGTACGATTGCCCTATTAATCTCATCCCAGGCGCCAAGCTGCCTAAATCTCGTTTATACAATCTCTCCCAACCTGAAAGGATCGCTATGCGTGCTTATATCTCTGAGAGTCTGAGAAAGGGACACATACGACCCTTGAAGTCATCTGTTGCCGCTGGTTTTTTCTTTGTTAAGAAAAAAGATGGTTCTTTAAGACCATGTCTGGATTTCAGGGAGCTGAACAGTATCACTATTCGTGACCCTTATCCGCTTCCTCTGATCCCGTACCTGTTTAACCAGGTTGTTGGGGCTAAAGTTTTTTCCAAGTTGGATCTAAGAGGGGCATACAACCTGGTCAGGGTCAGAGAAGGAGACGAATGGAAGACGGCCTTCAATACCCCTGAGGGCCATTTTCATTTAATGGGGAAATTTGTATTAGTGTATCTAGATGACATTTAGATTTTTTCTCCTGATTTCAAAACTCATAAGGACCACCTACGTCAGGTCTTGCACATCCTGCGGGAGAATAAATTGTACGCTAAACTGGAAAAATGTGTGTTTGCGGTTCCAGAAATTCAATTTCTGGGGTTTCTTCTCTCCGCTTCTGGTTTTCGCATGGACCCCGAGAAGGTCCGCGCTGTGCTTGAGTGGGAGCTTCCTGAGAATCAGAAGGCGCTGATGCGTTTTTTGGGTTTTGCCAATTATTACAGGAAGTTTATTTTGAATTATTCCTCTGTTGTTAAACCACTCACTGATATGACTAGAAAGGGGGTAGATTTTTCCTCCTGGTCGGTAGAGGCGCGTAAGGCCTTTTCTAGTATCAAGGAGCGTTTTGCTTCCGCTCCCATCTTGGTTCAACCTGATATCTCTCTGCCCTTCATAGTTGAGGTGGACGCTTCTGAGGTGGGTGTGGGTGCGGTCTTGTCTCAGGGTCCCTCTCCTGCCAAATGGCGACCGTGTGCCTTTTTCTCGAAGAAACTCTCCTCCGCAGAGAGAAATTACGATGTGGGAGATAGGGAGTTGTTGGCCATCAAGTTAGCTTTTGAGGAATGGCGCCATTGGCTAGAGGGAGCCAGACACCCTATTACCGTGTTTACCGACCAAAAGAATCTGGCCTACTTGGAGTCAGCCGAGCGTCTGAACCCGAGACAGGCCAGATGGTCTTTGTTCTTTTCAAGGTTTAATTTTGTTGTCACGTTCCGCCCTGGGGTTAAGAATGTGAAGGCAGATGCCCTGTCACGTTGTTTTCCGGGAGGTGGGAATTTTGAGGACCCGGGTCCCATTTTGGCTGAAGGTGTGGTGGTCTCTGCTCTTTATCCTGAATTGGAGGCAGAGGTTCAGGCAGCCCAGGCAGAGGCTCCTGATCTTTGTCCTCCTGGGAGGTTGTTTGTGCCTCTCGCTTTAAGACACAAGGTTTTTAAGGAGCACCACAATACTGTCCTTGCTGGTCACCCGGGGGGTAGAGCAACAGTGGATCTCATCGCTCGGAGATTCTGGTGGCCGGCGCTTCGTAAGTCGGTTGAGGGTTTTGTGGCAGCCTGCGAGACCTGCGCTCGTGCCAAAGTCCCTCATTCACGGCCATCAGGTCCTCTCCTTCCGTTACCCATTCCTTCCCGTCCTTGGACACATCTGTCCATGGACTTCATTACGGACCTGCCTCGTTCCTCGGGGAAGACTGTGATTCTGGTGGTGGTGGACCGTTTTAGCAAAATGGTGCATTTCATTCCTTTTCCTGGCTTGCCCAATGCTAAGACACTGGCGCAGGCATTTATTGATCACATTGTCAAATTGCACGGTATTCCTTCAGACATAGTCTCTGATAGGGGCACGCAGTTTGTTTCCAGATTCTGGAAGGCTTTCTGTTCTCGCTTGGGGGTTCGGTTGTCATTCTCTTCTGCTTTCCACCCGCAGTCGAATGGCCAGACGGAGCGCGTCAATCAGAATCTGGAGACATATCTGCGCTGTTTTGTGTCGGAGAATCAGGAGGATTGGTGTTCTTTTTTGTCCCTTGCTGAGTTTGCTTTAAATAACCGTCGTCAGGAGTCCTCTGATAAGTCACCATTTTTTGGTGCATATGGGTTTCATCTGCAGTTTGGGACATTCTCTGGAGAAGGGTCTTCTGGTTTACCTGATGAGGACAGATTCTCCTCATCTTTGTCATCTATTTGGCAAAAGATTCAGGATAATCTAAAGAGCATGAGTGAGAGATATAAGCGTGTGGCGGATAAGAGACGTTTGCCTGGTCCGGACTTGAATGTTGGTGATCTGGTGTGGTTGTCTACTAAGAATATCAAATTGAAGGTTCCCTCCTGGAAGTTGGGTCTTAAGTTTATTGGGCCTTACAAAATCTTGTCCGTTATCAATCCTGTTGCCTACCGTCTTGATCTTCCTCAGACTTGGAAAATCCATAAAGTTTTTCATAAGTCCTTATTAAAACCTTATGTCCAACCCATTGTACCCTCGTCTTTGCCTCCTCCTTTGATTGTGGTTGATGGTATTCTTGAATTTCAGGTCTCTAGGATTGTGGATTCTCGGGTTGTCCGCGGTTCTCTCCAGTACTTCGTTCATTGGGAGGGTTATGGTCCTGAGGAGAGGATGTGGGTCCCAGTGACAGACATTAAGGCCACTCGTCTCATCAGGGCTTTCCATAGGTCCCATCCTGAGAAGATGAGCTCTGAGTGTCCGGAGTCCACTCGTAGAAGGAGGGGTACTGTCACCACCAGACATCTGAGAAGCTCTGACAGACGTTCTTCAGAACCTCCTGCTTGAGGTTCTTTTGTTTTGCTTTCGTTTTGTCATCTCGTTAGCCTCTCTCAGCTGTTATGTAGTTGCACTGATTGCATCCTTTTAAATCCCTTCCCATACTGCATCACTTTGCGGTTTATACAACTACCTGGAGTGTGTACATGCTGGATGCTACAACTGATCCTTCTACAGATAAGTCTGTTCATTGATTTGTGTTTTCCTGTTTGCTTGATCCTAGGTGACCGTGACTCCCTCCGTATTAAGTGTAGGGAGCCGGTGGTCGTGTCCCCTCACTATTATAGGGTGTTCAGGTGTCATACAGTCGAGGCACGAGGGCATGCAATTTTCTATCATAGAGATCTTTGCATGGGCTGAGAAGACAGGGAGAGTTTCAGGGATTAAATAGGGGTCACCCTTTTGTTCCTTATTTTCAGATCAAGCCAGTCGGATCCTTATTTGTAACTTCTTGTTTTCTGTTACACCATCCTTGACAGCTTCTGGTTTACCTGATGAGGAGATATTCTCCTCGTCTTTGTCATCTATTTGGCAAAAGATTCAGGATAATCTAAAGAGCATGAGTGAGAGATATAAGCGTGTGGCGGATAAGAGACGTGTGCCTGGTCCGGACCTGAATGTTGGTGATCTGGTATGGTTGCCTACTAAGAATATCAAATTGAAGGTTCCCTCCTGAAAGTTGGGTCCTAAGTTTATTGGGCCTAACAAAATCTTGTCCGTCATCAATCCGTTGCCTACCGTCTTGATCTTCCTCAGATCTGATCCATAATGTTTTTCACAAGTCCCTATTAAAACCTTATGTCCAACCCACTGTACCCTCCTCTTTGCCTCCTCCTCTGATTGTGGTTGATGGTAATCTTGAATTTCAGGTGTCTAGGATTGTGGACTCTCGTATTGTCCGCGGTTCTCTTCAGTACCTCGTTCATTGGGAGGGTTATGGTCCTGAGGAGAGGATGTGGGTTCCAGTGCCAGACATTAAGGCCACTCGTCTTCTCAGGGCATTCCATAGGTCCCATCCTGAGAAGGTAAGCTCTGAGTGTCCAGAGTCCACTCGTAGAGGGAGGGGTACTGTCACCACCAGATCTTTGAGAAATTGTGTTAGACGTTCTTTAGTACCTTCTGCATGATCTTCTTTTCTTTTGCTTTCATTTTGGCATCTCTCCTCCCTCTCCCAGCTGTCATCTATTAGCAGTGATTGCCTCCCTATATATCTCCTCCCCATACTGCCTTACCTTGCGGTTTATACAACTTCCTGGAGTGTGCTGATGCTAGAAGCTGTTACTGCTGCATCCACAAGATAAGTCTGTTTCTTTATTTCTGTTTTCCTGTGGGCTTGATCCTAGGTGATCCTGACTCCCTCCGTATTAAGTGTAGGGAGCCGGTGGTTGTGTCCCCTCACTATTATAGGGTGTTCAGGTGTCATACAGTCGAGGAACGAGGGTATGCAATTTTCTACCATTGAGATTTTTGCATAGGCTGAGCAGTAAGGGAGAGAGCTAGGGCTGTTACAGGGCTTACCCTTTTGTTCCTTAGTTTTGGATCAAGTCAATCGGATCTTCATTTGTGTCTTCTAGTTTTCTGTAACACCATCCGTGACACCATGGCAGCATAGATCCGTAAATAGGGGGAGATGATACAATGTAAACTAAACAACATAATCAGCAAAGCTTACCTAAAGTGCTGCAGTGCAAGTGGCGCTAATCCTTAACACGCGTTTCGCGTCATGTGCTTCGTCAGGAGGAGTGATTGGGGTGGGGAAACAACTAATGTTAAAAAGGAGGTGTCGACCAATCAGCACTAAGCTGCGGGAACATGTGACTATGGAATCCCCTTCTCCATCTATAAGGTAAGTTTAGTACCTAAAGAAATTATAAAAAGATCACAAACGTTTCCCCCTTTTTATATCTGTCCAGCTATTGATGTTTTTGTCAGGCCGGTTAGTGATGATCTATCTAAATTGGTAAAAACACAGAGTTGAAATAGCCTCAGTAGAGCAGAAATTAATGCTCTAGAAGAATTGAAAAAATTAAAAGGGATAGTGATTAAACAAGCAGATAAAGGAGGAAATGTCGTGATTTGGCCAATAGAGATGTACGAGAAGCAGGTCTTTAGACTGTTGAGAGACAAGACGTGTCATAGTAACTTACCTAACAATCCCCTTCCACTCTTCCAAAAGGAACTCAATGCTATACTGGAAAATGTTATCTCAAATGTAGTCTCACATCCCAAAGTTCCAACATTTGACGATATCCTGAAGATTCACAAAAACAGTGTTGATCCACCAGGAGGACCGATTGTGGCAGGTAACGAGGTCCTATGTGAAAATGTTTGTAGATTTACTGATTTCCATCTACAAATCTACAAATCTGCCCTCCTTTATACAGGACACGACGGCAGCTCTAAATAGGTTATAAGATATTCAAGTGGGCAATGAAATGATAATCATTACAGCAGATGTGGAATCCCTATACACCAGCATACCACATGAGGATGGCCTTAGAGCGGTGGCGGGGTTCCTCAAAGGTAACAATTTTCAGCAGGGACTCAATAATCTGATTTTGGAGTTATTGGATTTCATTCTGAGGCATCATTTCTTCATTTTTAAGAATACATTTTATCTGCAAACTCAAGGTGTGGCAATGGGAGCGTCTTACGCTAACCTATTTTTGGGAGCATGGGATGGAGATATTTTCCACAATGACCACATTCAAGGCATTGAGTAGGTACATAATTGGATGCGCTATATTGACGACGTACTATTTTTATGGGAAGGAACCATGGAAGATCTTGATACATTTATGAAGACCCTCAACAATAATAGTCTAAACATAAAGCTTACCTTTCAGGCAGTCACGGAAGTGGATTTCCTTGATTTAAAGATCAAAGTGGGCATGAATGGAACTTTGGAGACTTGACATCCATAGAAAGTCGACAGCCGTGAATGCCTCGTTGCATGCAGATTCTGCTCATCCTAGATCTGTTAAGGACGGTATTCCCCATAGAGACGGCGCGCTGGCGATGTCGGTCGGCGTCATTTGACGTTGAACCGCCCTCTCCAGTGCGAGTGCTCGGTGGGACGGGCGGAAGTATGTAGGACCTGGCTGGGGGAGGTTTCACCATGCGTCATAGATGGCGAAGGGGATTCCATAGTCACATGTTCCCGCAGCTTAGTGCTGATTGGTCGACACCTCCTTTTTAACACTAGTTGTTTCCCCACCCAAATCACTCCTCCTGTTGAAGCACATGATGCGAAACGCGCGTTGAGGATTAGCGCCACTTGCACTTTAATTAAGCTTTGCATATTATGTCGTTTACATTGTATCATCTCCCCCTATTTACGGATCTATGCTGCCATGGGTCTGGTATAGTTTATTGGTTATAGTTGTATTCAGCCTTCGCTTGCAGATATACCGTTTTTTTCCTTTTATCGTTACTTGTACGTGGCCGCTTATCTCTGATCCAGTGATAGCCGCGTGGTATTAGGTGGGAGTGATATGTGGTATACAATCATTGCTACCTGGTTTACTAGCAGGAGGCGTCTTTCTAGGGGCACTTTTGTTTGTATTCCCTACTAGTGAACACTATATTGTATGTTTTAATCATGAAATATTTATAAACATTGATTGATATTTTTGGAATGTTTTTGATACTCGTATTGCTTGATTTGGATAAACTGAGTGTAAAGTCTATGAAAAGCAGTCACAGGATAGGATTAGATACACAGCTCAGCAGACAGTACCACACAGGATAGGATTAGATACACAGCTCAGCAGGCAGTATCACACAGGATAGGATTAGATACACAGCTCAGCAGACAGTATCACACAGGATAGGATTAGATACACAGCTCAGCAGACAGTATCACACAGGATAGGATTAGATACACAGCTCAGCAGATAGTATCACACAGGATAGGATTAGATACACAGCTCAGCAGACAGTATCACACAGGATAGGATTAGATACACAGCTCAGCAGACAGTATCACACAGGATAGGATTAGATACACAGCTCAGCAGACAGTACCACACAGGATAAGATTAGATACAGAGCTCAGCAGACAGTATCACACAGGATAGGATTAGATACACAGCTCAGCAGACAGTATCACACAGGATAGGATTAGATACACAGCTCAGCAGACAGTATCACACAGGATAGGATTAGATACACAGCTCAGCAGACAGTATCACACATGATAGGATTAGATACACAGCTCAGCAGACAGTATCACACATGATAGGATTAGATACACAGCTCAGCAGACAGTATCACACAGGATAGGATTAGATACACAGCTCAGCAGACAGTATCACACATGATAGGATTAGATACACAGCTCAGCAGACAGTATCGCACAGGATAGGATTAGATACACAGCTCAGCAGACAGTATCACACATGATAGGATTAGATACACAGCTCAGCAGACAGTATCACACAGGATAGGATTAGATACACAGCTCAGCAGACAGTATCACACAGGATAGGATTAGATACACAGCTCAGCAGACAGTATCACACAGGATAGGATTAGATACACAGCTCAGCAGACAGTATCACACAGGATAGGATTAGATACACAGCGCAGCAGACAGTATCACACATGATAGGATTAGATACACAGCTCAGCAGACAGTATCACACAGGATAGGATTAGATACACAGCTCAGCAGACAGTATCACACAGTATAGGATTAGATACACAGCTCAGCAGACAGTATCACACAGGATAGGATTAGATACACAGCTCAGCAGACAGTATCACACAGGATAGGATTAGATATACAGCTCAGTAGACAGTATCACACAGGGATAGGATTAGATACACAGCTCAGCAGACAGTATCACACAGGATAGGATTAGATACACAGCTCAGCAGACAGTATCACACAGGATAGGATTAGATACACAGCTCAGCAGACAGTATCACACAGGATAGGATTAGATACACAGCTCAGCAGACAGTAACACACAGGATAGGATTAGATACACAGCTCAGCAGACAGTATCACACAGGATAGGATTAGATACACAGCTCAGCAGACAGTATCACACTGGATAGGATTAGATACACAGCTCAGCAGACAGTATCACACATGATAGGATTAGATACACAGCTCAGCAGACAGTATCACACAGGATAGGATTAGATACACAGCTCAGCAGACAGTATCACACAGGATAGGATTAGATACACAGCTCAGCAGACAGTATCACACAGGATAGGATTAGATACACAGCTCAGCAGACAGTATCACACAGGGTAGGATTAGATACACAGCTCAGCAGACAGTATCACACATGATAGGATTAGATACACAGCTCAGCAGACAGTATCACACAGGATAGGATTAGATACACAGCTCAGCAGACAGTATCACACAGGATAGGATTAGATACACAGCTCAGCAGACAGTATCACACAGGATAGGATTAGATACACAGCTCAGCAGACAGTATCACACAGGATAGGATTAGATACACAGCGCAGCAGACAGTATCACACATGATAGGATTAGATACACAGCTCAGCAGACAGTATCACACAGGATAGGATTAGATACACAGCTCAGCAGACAGTATCACACAGTATAGGATTAGATACACAGCTCAGCAGTCAGTATCACACAGGATAGGATTAGATACACAGCTCAGCAGACAGTATCACACAGGATAGGATTAGATATACAGCTCATCAGACAGTATCACACAGGGTAGGATTAGATACACAGCTCAGCAGACAGTATCACACAGGATAGGATTAGATACACAGCTCAGCAGACAGTATCACACAGGATAGGATTAGATACACAGCTCAGCAGACAGTATCACACAGGATAGGATTAGATACACAGCTCAGCAGACAGTATCACACAGGATAGGATTAGATACACAGCTCAGCAGACAGTATCACACAGGATAGGATTAGATACACAGCTCAGCAGACAGTATCACACATGAAAGGATTAGATACACAGCTCAGCAGAGAGTATCACACATGATAGGATTAGATACACAGCTCAGCAGACAGTATCACACAGGATAGGATTAGATACACAGCTCAGCAGACAGTATCACACAGGATAGGATTAGATACACAGCTCAGCAGACAGTATCACACAGGGTAGGATTAGATACACAGCTCAGCAGACAGTATCACACATGATAGGATTAGATACACAGCTCAGCAGACATCATCCCACAGGATAGGATTAGATACACAGCTCAGCAGACAGTATCACACAGGATAGGATTAGATACACAGCTCAGCAGACAGTATCACACAGGAGAGGCTTAGATACACAGCTCAGCAGACAGTATCACACAGGATAGGATTAGATACACAGCTCAGCAGACAGTATCACACAGGATAGGATTAGATACACAGCTCAGCAGACAGTATCACACAGGATAGGATTAGATACACAGCTCAGCAGACAGTATCACACAGGATAGGATTAGATACACGGCTCAGCAGACAGTATCATAAATTATAGGATTAGATACAGCAGCTCAGCCGACAGTATCACACATGATAAGATTAGATACAGTGGCTCTGCCAGCAGTATAATAAGTGCAGCTTGCTAAAAAGTATCACACCTGATAAGGTTAGATAAGCAGCACAGTGTCACTCCTAATAGGATTAGATACACTCTGGTGCTTTAGATTGTAAGCTTTAGGGCATGTTCCTCTCTTTTTGTTTCCATTGTGACTGTATTCCTGCTACTTGAATTGTAAAGTGCTGTGCAAACTAAGAATAATGTCACATGGGAAAATTATTTTTGCCCACTAGGTGGCAGCATAGATTATGTCAGATTTCAATAACTATTACCTAAAGCTTTAGAACGGCTCAGATCCAGAGCGGAGGGGCTACATGGAGACTTTGGCAATGACAAAAAGATCACGGTGTAGCGTTACCGAATTCCCAAATAACTGCAAGTGAATAGAGTATCGAGACACACAGGCTGCCGCAACACAACAGTTTAAGGGTCCATTCACACGTCCGTAATTTGGGTCCGCATTCGTTCCGCAATTTGCGGACCCATTCACTTTCAATGGGGCTGGAACAGATGCGAATCCGCATTTTCTGGATCCGCATCTGTTTTTACGGACGTGTGAATGGGCCCTAAGTTGAATTTCTTGTGTCTTTTGAATCACAGCATCATAAGGGTTGCAACCTGACCCAATTTACTTACATTAGTGGCCATTACTTGTATTGTAGGCTTCACTGCGGTCTTTGGCCATGTGACGTGTGCTGTAGACAAAGCCGAAAGGAAGAAACTCACGTATAAAGGTGGCCATACAGATAAAAATACAGAGCGCAACCAGACCACCAGCCATGAACCATGAACGCATCCCCAAAAATACATTGCAATATGAAACCCTTCACACAATGGTACTAACCAATTTTTATAAAAAAATAAATAAAATAGTGCAGAACAGACTCCAGTCATGTACTGGGAAATGTCACCGATCTCCAGTAACAAACAAATATTTAACAAGGAACCACTTGTATCTCGTCAGCCAACACCCCGTAAAATATAGAGAAAAGTATCATCTAATGGTAAGTCTACACAGGAGGATTTGAAACTTTGTATCAGGAAATTCAAATCAAACATCTCCTATAAAAATATATAACAAAATTAATCAGATCAGAAACATTCATTCAAAATTTAAAACATTTAAACGTGATATTGGTCACTATTCAGAAACAAAGCTGCCACCAATACAAGGAGAAGAGGAAATTCTAGATTCTGTATGAGAAACTCAGGAATACTGCTTAAAGGTGTTCTGCACTTTGATTTAACTGATGATCTGTCCTCTGGATAGATCATCAGCATCTGATTGGCGGGGGTCTGACACCCGGGACCCCCGCCAATCAGCTGTTTGAGAAGGCAGCGGCGTTCCAGCAGCGCCGCGGGCTTCTCACTGTTTACCGCAGGCCCAGGGACGTCACGACTAGTATCAACTGGCCTGGGTGCGGCTAAGCTCCATTCAAGTGAACAGATCTTAGCCCCGCCCACGCTAGTTCATAATAGTCGTGACGTCACTGGGCCAGCGGTAAACAGTGAGAAGGCCGCGGCGCTGCTGGAGCGCCGCTGCCTTCTCAAACAGCTGATTGGCGGGGGTCCCGGGTGTCGGACCCCTGCCAATCAGATGCTGATTATCTATCCTCTGCAGTACCCCTTTAAAAATAAAAGTTTTTTTAGAAACATATAGTACTCCTGTCCTCCTGGGACACCTCTTCAATGCCTCCTATTAAATCTAAGCTTAATACTACTACTACAAAACTGCGCTCTAAGAAAAAGCATATAACTACTATAATACTGCCTCCTATGTACAAGACTATAACTACTATAATACTGCCTCCCATGTACAAGAATATAACTACTATAATACTGCCTCCTATGTACAAGAATGTAACTACTATAATACTGCCTCCTATGTACAAGACTATAACTACTATAATACTGCCTCCCATGTACAAGAATATAACTACTATAATACTGCCTCCTATGTACAAGAATGTAACTACTATAATACTGCCTCCTATGTACAAGAATATAACTACTATAATACTGCCTCCCATGTACAAGAATATAACTACTATAATACTGCTCCTATGTACAAGAATATAACTACTATAATACTGCCTCCTATGTACAAGAATGTAACTACTATAATACTGCTCCTATGTACAAGAATATAACTACTATAATACTGCTTCCTATGTACAGGAATATAACTACTATAAAACTGCTCCTATGTACAAGAATATAACTACTATAATACTGCTTCTATGTACAAGAATATAACTACTATAATACTGCCTCCTATGTACAGGAATATAACTACTATAATACTGCTCCTATGTACAAGAATATAACTGCTATAATACTGCTCCTATGTACAGGAATATAACTACTATAATACTGCTTCTATGTACAAGAATATAACTACTATAATACTGCTTCTATGTACAAGAATATAACTACTATAATACTGCTCCTATGTACAAGAATATAACTACTATAATACTGCCTCCTATGTACAGGAATATAACTACTATAATACTGCCTCTTATGTACAAGAATATAACTACTATAATACTGCTTCCTATGTACAAGAATATAACTACAATAATACTGCTCCTATGTACAAGAATATAACTACTAGAATACTGCTCCTATGTACAAGAATATAACTACTATAATACTGCCTCCTATGTACAAGAATATAACTACTATAATACTGCTCCTATGTACAAGAATATGACTACAATAATACTGCCTCCTATGTACAGGAATATAACTACTATAATACTACCTCCCATGTACAAGAATATAACTACTATAATACTGCCTCCTATGTACAAGAATATAACTACTATAATACTGCCTCCCATGTACAAGAATATAACTACTATAATACTTCCTCCTATGTACAGGAATATAACTACTATAATACTGCCTCCTATGTACAGGAATATAACTACAATAATACTGCCTCCTATGTACAAGGATATAACTACTATAATACTGCCTCTTATGTACAAGAATATAATTACTATAATACTGCTCCTATGTACAAGAATATAACTACTATAATACTGCCTCCCATGTACAAGAATATAACTACTATAATACTGCCTCCTATGTACAAGAATGTAACTACTATAATACTGCTCCTGTGTACAAGAATATAACTAGTATAATACTGCTCCTATGTACAAGAATATAACTAGTATAATACTGCTCCTATGTACAAGAATATAACTACTATAATACTGCTTCCTATGTACAGGAGTATAACTACTATAAAACTGCTCCTATATACAAGAATATAATTACTATAATACTGCTTCCTATGTACAAGAATATAACTACAATAATACTGCTCCTATGTACAGGAATATAACTACTATAATACTGCCTCCTATGTACAAGAATATAACTACTATAATACTGCTCCTATGTACAAGAATATAACTACTATAATACTGCTCCTATGTACAAGGATATAACTACTATAATACTGCTCCTATGTACAAGAATATAACTACTATAATACTGCCTCCTATGTACAAGAATATAACTACAATAATACTGCTCCTATGTACAGGAATATAACTACTATAATACTGCCTCCTATGTACAAGAATATAACTACTAGAATACTGCTCCTATGTACAGGAATATAACTACTATAATACTGCTCCTATGTACAAGAATATAACTACTATAATACTGCTCCTATGTACAAGGATATAACTACTATAATACTGCTCCTATGTACAAGAATATAACTACTATAATACTGCCTCCTATGTATAAGTATATAACTACTATAATACTGCTTCTTATGTAGAAGAATATAACGTGCTCAGTTGCTTTATGACCTTGTCTGACCTTCATTGGTGGCGCTCACATTTGGCCCCGGCAGGACTGATAAGCGCCATTTATTTGCTCTATTATCAGGCCGTGGTCACATGACCAGATTGCAGTTTTTATGCTCAGACCTTTCTCTAGGACAAGACTCAGGAATCGTCATTTTTGTTTCTACAAGGACAGTCTTCGTTTTGGTGAGTCAAAACTAATTACAAAAATTCTAGTTTATTTCTTAGATGTGCAGCCGCCATGTAGCAGTGTTGGGTCAGTTACCACTGCGTCTGCACTGCACATGTAACCTATCTTTCAGCAAAGCTCTCGTCACATACAATAAATAGTTCTATAGACCTTTCCTTTACCGGCGGGTGTCAGTAGAGTGTCCTTTTGGCATTGATTGTGTGCCCTCCACCAAGGATGCCATTTATTTACTGTGTGAAATGAGCCTGCTGGGTCACAAAGTTGTATATTACTCTTTAAAGGGAATGTCCAGTTGTAACGTATTTCACCAGCAGGATAGTGAGTGCAGCTCTGGAGTATAATACAGGATGTAACTCAGGATCAGTACAGGATAAGTAATGTAATGTATGTACACAGTGACTGCACCAGCAGAATAGTGAGTGCAGCTCTGGAGTATAATACAGGATGTAACTCAGGAACAGTACAGGATAAGTAATGTATGTACACAGTGACTGCACCAGCAGGATAGTGAGTGCAGCTCTGGAGTATAATACAGGATGTAACTCAGGATCAGTACAGGATAAGTAATGTAATGTATGTACACAGTGACTGCACCAGCAGAATAGTGAGTGCAGCTCTGGAGTATAATACAGGATGTAACTCAGGAACAGTACAGGATAAGTAATGTATGTACACAGTGACTGCACCAGCAGGATAGTGAGTGCAGCTCTGGAGTATAATACAGGATGTAACTCAGGATCAATACAGGATAAGTAATGTAATGTATGTACACAGTGACTGCACCAGCAGAATAGTGAGTGCAGCTCTGGAGTATAATACAGGATGTAACTCAGGATCAGTACAGGACAAGTAATGTATGTACACAGTGACTGCACCAGCAGAATAGTGAGTGCAGCTCTGGAGTATAATACAGGATGTAACTCAGGATCAGTACAGGATAAGTAATGTAATGTATGTACACAGTGACTGCACCAGCAGAATAGTGAGTGCAGCTCTGGAGTATAATACAGGATGTAACTCAGGAACAGTACAGGATAAGTAATGTATGTACACAGTGACTGCACCAGCAGGATAGTGAGTGCAGCTCTGGAGTATAATACAGGATGTAACTCAGGATCAATACAGGATAAGTAATGTAATGTATGTACACAGTGACTGCACCAGCAGAATAGTGAGTGCAGCTCTGGAGTATAATACAGGATGTAACTCAGGATCAGTACAGGACAAGTAATGTATGTACACAGTGACTGCACCAGCAGAATAGTGAGTGCAGCTCTGGAGTATAATACAGGATGTAACTCAGGAACAGTACAGGATAAGTAATGTATGTACACAGTGACTGCACCAGCAGGATAGTGAGTGCAGCTCTGGAGTATAATACAGGATGTAACTCAGGAACAGTACAGGATAAGTAATGTATGTATGTACACAGTGACTGCACCAGCAGAATAGTGAGTGCAGCTCTGGAGTATAATACAGGATGTAACTCAGGATAAGTACAGGATAAGTCATGTAATGTATGTACACAGTGACTCCACCAGCAGAATAGTGAGTGCAGCTCTGGGGTATAATACAGGATGTAACTCAGGATCAGTACAGGATAAGTAATGTATGTACACAGTGACTGCACCAGCAGAATAGTGAGTGCAGCTCGGGAGGATAATACAGGATGTAACTCAGGATCAGTACAGGATAAGTAATGTATGTGCACAGTGACTGCATCAGCAGAATAGTGAGTGCAGCTCTGGAGTATAATACAGGATGTAACTCAGGATCCGTACAGGATTAGTAATGTAATGTATGTACACAGTGACTGCACCAGCAGAATAGTGAGTGCAGCTCTGGAGTATAATACAGGATGTAACTCAGGATCCGTACAGGATAAGTAATGTAATGTATGTACACAGTGACTGCACCAGCAGAATAGTGAGTGCAGCTCTGGAGTATAATACAGGCTGTAACTCAGGATCAGTACAGGATAAGTAATGTAATGTATGTACACAGTGACTGCACCAGCAGAATAGTGAGTGCAGCTCTGGAGTATAATACAGGCTGTAACTCAGGATCAGTACAGGATAAGTAATGTAATGTACACAGTGACTGCACCAGCAGAATAGTGAGTGCAGCTCTGGAGTATAATACAGGATGTAACTCAGGATCCGTACAGGATAAGTAATGTAATGTATGTACACAGTGACTCCACCAGCAGAATAGTGAGTGCAGCTCTGGAGTATAATACAGGATGTAACTCAGGATCAGTACAGGATAAGTAATGTATCTACACAGTGACTCCACCAGCAGAATAGTGAGTGCAGCTCTGGAGTATAAAACAGGATGTAATTCAGGATCAGTGCAGATTAAGTAATATATGTATTGTGACACGGTGACAGGTTTGGTCTGGGAAAACAGGTATTTTCCTCCCAGCATATGCTGCTGGGCTGATTTACAGCCAGGTGAGGTCAAATACCGGACCGGATTCTAAATGCCGGTCCAGGTTTTGGCAGCACCTGGCTGTCCTTAAATAGGCAGCTGGGCTAAGCCAGGTCTCTGTGTTGGGATCTGGGAGCCTTGTGTCTGGATGAAGGCTTGCTACCTGTTTGGCGTGAAAACAGGTTGCTGCTGCTATCAGCAAGGACTCTTTGAGGCAGAATTACCGCATGGTGTGAATTACCACCAACACTGCAAGGTGACTTTGTTGGATTATGACTGCTTGTTTTGTCACTTGCCTAAAATGTGAATAAAACACTGAACTGTTTGATCCAAAGAACTTGTTGCCTCTATACTGCGTCCGCTAATCCTGTCTACCAGAGCGAGTCGCCACAATTGGTGGAGGATGCGGGCAAGAGCAGTGAGGCTGGCGTGAAGGTCGAAATATTTTTGTTTTTCCGGGCACGGTTGTATGTCTTACATCAAACCAGCGAGATTACAACCCGTGTCTCTCTCGACAAAATGGAAGCTGTCGTGGAAGCCCTCGTGGAGGCTAACTTGCAACACCGGGAGGCTAATAAGCAGCAGCAGAGAACCAACCAGCTGCTGTTACAACATGTGATGGCTTTACAAGCAGCAGGAGCGTCCCAGAGCGTCCACGATACCCGGAAAGCGGTCTGTGCGGCGATCCTTAAGAGGACCCCCTCAGACAACATCGAGACCTATCTGGCGGTGTTCAAGAAGGTGGCCGTGAGGGAGAGACTACTCCGAGATCAGGGGGCTGAGGTCATCGCTCCGTTCCTGGCATCCGGACCCCAGCAGGTGTTTTTCGACTTACCAAATGATCAAGCGGCAGATTACGCGACAGTAAAGGGTGAGATTCTGGCAAGACTGGGGGTGAATGTGTTGGTCCGGGCCCAGCGGGTACATCAGTGGGGGTGCAACGTTCCAGTCTGCAGGGGTAGAACACGTAAGGTTCACGGTGGGCCAAAGTGTACAAACAGTTCATCGGTTACTCGCGGTTTAGCAGACAGCTCCCCGGGCCAGCAGTGCAGTGAAGGGGAGAACAGCACTGGATTCTCCAGGGCACACTCTGTTACAGGGGACACCGGCCAGATGGTGATTGAGGTGCACTTGATGGTGAATAGGTGCTGAGTGCATGTGCGGCTGGGCCCCTGACTTAGGTATTGACGTGACGCCAGCACCTTTATGGTGCAAAATGTTGAGAGTGGTAGTGGTATGGTGTTAGAAGAATGAGGCAGGTTTAAATCCAACTAGGAACTTTACTATAACCAGGTTCTTGATAACAGTTTGCATCCAGTTGTAATACAGTCTCTGATACACATGCAAGTTGGATGTGATGAATCCCAGTAACAGGCTGTGCTGGTAGTAATGTCTCAGGCTATAGTAGGAAGTTATGTACTCACTGATACTCTGCTCTTTGCCTTGCTTCAGTCTCAGTTGAGGTGATTCCAGTCTTGATCGTCTACACAAGTGCTACCACAGAATCCTTATCTGTCCTTAGAATGACGGTGAGGCTGCCTGAAGCTTATAAGTCCTTCACCTAGATACAAAGGTGCCTAGAGCCCAGAATGATGGCTTTGTCCTTCCTTTGTCTTTATCCAATAATAAACTTGACCAAAAATTCACTTGTTACTCCTGAAGAGTGAATAGTAGAATACAGACTTCACCTCTGCCTATCTTCCTGACTTTGTTACTGAGGTGCACGCTGGCTCCTCTGGGCCATGGAGCCCCAGAGAGAGCTGAGAGGAGAGGGGACCTCTCCTTCCCTCTTAGCTCCTCACTCCATCTTCTCTCAACAACTCTCAACTAACTAACTAGGCCTGAACTGTCCTATATTTACTGTGGTGCTACCCCCATCTAGTGGTGGATGTATGTAGTGCACCTGACAGCCTGGTAAAAAGAGATTTCACATAATAATACAATGCAGCATGATATTACAGATGACAACAAAAAGCTTTTGCAGTTCCCACATAAGCTAGTGGGACGCTGCAAGGGTTTAACCCGGCTGAACCCGTGAGACCACAATATTATGATCTGTTACATCGGTTGCAAAAATGGCTGCAGCCTGACGTGCTGAGCCCCACTGCTATGCTGGACCGTCTGTTGGCTTATGTATTCTGGAGGACTTTGCCGTACTCCCTCCAGCACTTGATCGGCCAGGTGTCTCCTGGCAATTCCCTGGAGATGGTCGTCCTGGTGGAGTGCTATGAGGCTACCAGGACTCTACAGGGGGGTTCTTATGGGAGGGAGGCAGTCAAACCCCGGAAATCTGTACACCAAACCCGGCGACTGGTGCCAGCAAAACCCACCCGGGATATATCCCCTACAGACCTAGCTCCGTTAGTCTGCTGGTGGTGTCAGGAGCCTGGTCACATAAGGGCTGACTGTCCCTATCGGGGCGAACCCATGGATACTAACTATGGCTACCACCACTCCTTGTATGCCAGGAAGCTGTGTGAAACAGGTACCTCAGAGACTATAAACAATAGCCACCTGTGCCAGGTGGAAGTGGGAGACACTGGCGGTAGCTCTGCTGGACTCAGGGAGTCTGGTGTTCCTGGTAAGTGCTTCCCTGGTGCAGCCCTCTGAGTATACTGGCCAAAAAGTCAGAGTTGTGTGCATCCATGGAGACATAAAGGACTATCCCACCGCCCTAATGTCTCTGTCCACAGTGGCCGGCAGGTAGACCCATGAGGTGGCCGTCGCCACCAATTTTCCGGGCTTCCCAGCACTGTGGCCTGCTATGAGAGTGACTGATACCCATCAGACAGGAGTAACCCTAGCAGAGTGGCCTGGCTCAGGTGGGAGACCAGAACCTTGGGAACCTGAGACCGAAGGGCCAGCGGTAGGGGTAACCGCCACCTCGGTGGAAGAGGGGGAGACAACCCCGCTAAGTGTGATGGTGGGAGACGTGGAGGACTTGCCACCGGGTCCTGAATTGGCAGACCTCAATGTCTCCGGGATAATTTTGGTACCGCCCAATGTCGGGACCCAACCCTATCCCGCGCCTGGGAAAATGTGTTAATAGTAGATGGTGAACCACAACAACCTGGGGCAGAGTCCGTGTTTTCCCGTTTTGTGGTTCATCAGGATGTGTTGTATCGAGTAAACTACGCACATTTTGAACAGTTGGTGGCCCCAAGGCTTATTGCAAGCTTGTGTTAGATCTAGCCCACCAACACGTTATCGGGGGTCACCTGGAGTTGCAAAAAACTCAGGATCGTATTCTACAGCGGTTTTACTGGCCCAGCATATTCAAAGAAGTGGAAGAGTTTTGTAAATCTTGCCCGACCTGCCAGATAACTAGCCCCCTGCCACATTTCCTGAGTCCCCTAGTACCTCTCCCGATTATCGAAGTACCATTTGACTGAATAGCTATGGACCTCATAGGCCCAGTACCGAAGTCCGCCAGAGGGCATCAACACATCTTAGTCATTCTAGACTACGCCACTCAGTACCCGGAGGTGGTGCCACTGCGGCATACCTCGGCCAAACTCATAGCTAAGGAGTTAAAGGAGATGTTTTCCCGAGTAGGACTACCTAAAGAGGTTCTGACCGACCAAGGGACCCCTTTCATGTCCAAGGTGATGAGGGAACTCTGTAAGTTGCTGCACATAAAACAACTATGGACGTCCGTTTACCATCCGCAAACTGACAGTCTGGTAGAATGGTTTAACCAAACATTAAAAAATATGTTGAAAAAGTTAGTGTCTAAAGAAGGGAAGGACTGGGACCTCCTTCTGCCCTATCTCATGTTAACAGTTCAAGAAGTACCCCATGCCTCTACTAGGTTCTCGCCCTTCGAACTGCTATATGGCAGACACCCTCGCGGTCTCTTGGACGTGGCCAAAGCAGCGTGGGAACAACAACCCACTCCACATAAAAGTGTCATTCAGTACATTACCCAGATACAAGATCGGATAGAGACAGTGTTGCCTCTTGTCAGGGAGCATATGGAGGCAGCTCAGCGAGCCCAGAGTCGGGTCTATAATCATCATGCTTCGGATCTTTAACCTGGGTGATCGGGTTTTGGTTCTGGTGCCGACGGTGGACAGTAAGTTCCTGGCTAGGCGGCAGGGGCCTTACGAGGTACTCGAGAAAATTGGAGATATAAACTACAAGTTATACCAGCCAGGGCGGCGAAAGCCGGAGCAGGTTTACCATGTGAGTTTACTCAAACCGTGGAAAGATAGAGAAACCTGTATAGAAGACAGCCCGCGACCGGGTTTTCTAGGAGAAGAGGTACCGGCCCCTCGGTCTGATGCAAGAGAAGCGGTTGCCACAGTAAAAATTACTGACAGCCTATCCTCTAAACAGACTCAGGAGGCCAGGGAGTTCATTAGTCGGAACGCGGATGTGTTCTTGGACCTCCCTGGACGCACTTCTATAATCCAGCATGACATTGTCATTGAGCCTCAAGCAAAAGTCCAATTAAAACAATACCGGGTACCCGGGGCTCGGCGACAAGCCATCGCAGAGGAAGTGCAGCTAATGCTGCAGCTAGATGTCACTGAAGAGAAAAAAGGTGAGTGGGCCAGTCCTATAGTATTGAAACCCAAGTCGGACAGGACGTTGCGGTTTTGTAACGACTTTCGAAAAACTTAACGAGGTTTCCAAATTCAAAGCGTATCCCATGGCCTGAGTGGCTGAGCCAGGCCAAGGACAGAAATGCCCGGGTCACCCGATGGTTTTTCTCCCTACAAAACTTTTAGTTTTCTGTGGAACACAGGGCAGGCCAGTTACAAGGAAACGCGGATGCCCTGCCTGGCATATGTTCACCCTCTCAGGGTTGAACAAAGGGGGGGGGGGGTATTTTCCTCCCAGCTTGTGCTGCTGGGCTGATTTACAGCCATGTGAGGTCAAATACCGGACTGGATTTTAAATGCTGGTCCGGGTTTTGGCAGCACCTGGCTGTCCTCGCAGACAGCGACAAGGAGAAAGCAAAGCTGGTAAATATTTTTTTCTCCACTGTATTCACTGAGGAAAATAAACTGTCAGATGACATGCAGAATGTAAAAATAAATTCCCCATTAAAAGTGCCCTGTCTGACCCAGGAAGAAGTGCAACAGCGACTTAAAAAGATTAAAATAGACAAATATGCGCTAGCAGATTTCCACATACGCGCCCGTTCTGCCTGGCGCGGCAAGGCTCTTTTGCGTGATCCCAGCACGCTTTCATGGGTGGCAGTACGCACACCAGTCACAGTCTCCTGTGAAACAGGAGGATCTAAGTTGGTAGGCTGCGGATTATTCAATGGGGCTGTCTGCAGAGCCTCTCTAGGAGGGTGGGCAGTGAAGGCCTGTGAGATGCTCTGGGAAAGAAGAGAAGACATAGAGCCCATAGCTGCCATAATGGCATTGGATACAGAACGCTGCAGCGCCAGCGCATGAGCATCTTCTCCTATAAGCATCATCAGGGGAGGATGGGTGGCTAGTATGGGTGGGTGGCTGATCTGCACTAGACATGCCGGCAGGTAATGACCCTAATAAGCTATAGGGAGGAACCTAAAACCCCGGGAGAACAAACCACAGGCACCTACTGAGCCCGAAACTAAAGGGGGAAAGGCAGGTAAGGGGCTATGTATGTATACTAATGCCAGAAGCCTGACTAATAAAACTGGGGAGCTGGAATTAGTGATGTGTGAGGAGGACTATGACATAGTGGGAATAACTGAGACACGGCTGGATGATAGCTATGACAGTGGGAATAACTGAGACATGGCTGGATGATGGCTATGACAGTGGGAATAACTGAGACATGGCTGGATGATAGCTATGACAGTGGGAATAACTGAGACATGGCTGGAGGATAGCTATGACAGTGGGAATAACTGAGACATGGCTGGAGGATAGCTATGACAGTGGGAATAACTGAGACATGGCTGGATGATGGCTATGACAGTGGGAATAACTGAGACATGGCTGGATGATGGCTATGACAGTGGGAATAACTGAGACACGGCTGGATGATAGCTATGACAGTGGGAATAACTGAGACACGGCTGGATGATAGCTATGACAGTGGGAATAACTGAGACACGGCTGGAGGATAGCTATGACAATGGGAATAACTGAGACACGGCTGGATGATGGCTATGACAGTGGGAATAACTGAGACACGGCTGGAGGATAGCTATGACAGTGGGAATAACTGAGACACGGCTGGATGATAGCTATGACAGTGGGAATAACTGAGACACGGCTGGATGATAGCTATGACAGTGGGAATTACTGAGACATGGCTGGATGATGGCTATGACAGTGGGAATAACTGAGACATGGCTGGATGATAGCTATGACAGTGGGAATAACTGAGACATGGCTGGAGGATAGCTATGACAGTGGGAATAACTGAGACATGGCTGGATGATAGCTATGACAGTGGGAATAACTGAGACATGGCTGGATGATAGCTATGACAGTGGGAATAACTGAGACATGGCTGGATGATAGCTATGACAGTGGGAATTACTGAGACACGGCTGGATGATAGCTATGACAGTGGGAATAACTGAGACACGGCTGGATGATGGCTATGACAGTGGGAATAACTGAGACACGGCTGGATGATAGCTATGACAGTGGGAATAACTGAGACACGGCTGGATGATAGCTATGACAGTGGGAATAACTGAGACACGGCTGGATGATAGCTATGACAGTGGGAATAACTGAGACACGGCTGGATGATAGCTATGACAGTGGGAATAACTGAGACATGGCTGGATGATGGCTATGACAGTGGGAATAACTGAGACATGGCTGGATGATGGCTATGACAGTGGGAATAACTGAGACACGGCTGGATGATGGCTATGACAGTGGGAATAACTGAGACACGGCTGGATGATGGCTATGACTGGGCAGTTAATGTACAGGGTTACAGTCTGTTTAGAAAGGATCATCAAAACCGGAGAGGGGGGGGGGGGTCTGCCTTTATGTAAAGTCCTGTCTAAAGCCCACACTCCATGAAGATATAAGTGAGGGACATGAACATGTGGAGTCACTGTGGGTAGAGATACATGGAGGCAAAAACAACAATAAATTACTAATAGGAGTTTACTATAAACCACCTAATCCACAGAAAATCTACTACTAAACGAGATAGACGAGGTGGCAAATCATAATGAGGTGGGTATTATGGGGGACTTCAACTACCCAGATATAGACTGGGAAACTGAGACCTGTACATCTCATACAGGAAACAGGTTCTTGGCAATAACCAAAGACAATTACCTCTCCCAACTGGTTCAGGACCCGACTAGAGGGACGGCCATACTGGACTTAGTATTAACCAATAGGCCTGACAGAACAACAGACGTGCAGGTTGGGGGACACCTGGGAAATAGTGACCACAAAGTAATAACCTTCCAATTATCATTCAAAAGAGCGTTTCTACAGGGAGGAACAAAAATACCAAACTTCAGAAAAGCTAAATTTAGCCAACTAAGAGAGACCATAGGCCAAACTAACTGGGACAAAGTCCTCACAAATAAAAATACAGCCACAAAATGAGATATCTTTAAAAGCATCCTAAAATCTCATTGTGAGAGGTACATACCGTATGGGAATAAAAGGTTAAGGAACAAAAAGAAACCAATGTGGATAAATAGAACTGTAAAGAAAGCAATAAATGACAAAAAGAAAGCATATAAATCACTAAAACAGGAGGGTTGCACGGAAGCACTGAAAAACTATAAGGAAAAAAATAGAACATGTAAAAAACAAATAAAAGCGGCCAAACTAGAGACCGAGGGATTAATTGCCAAAGAGAGTAAAACTAACCCTAAAATGTTCTTCAATTATATAAATGTTAAAAAGTATAAATCTGAAGGTGTCGGCCTGTTAAAGAGTAATGAGGGGGGAGTCGCAGAGAGCGACGAGGAAAAAGCAAAGCTGTTAAATATTTTTTTCTCCAATGTATTCACTGAGGAAAATAAACTGTCAGATGACATGCAGAATGTTGAAATAAATTCCCCAATAAAAGTGTCCTGTCCGACCCAGGAAGAAGTGCAACAGCGACTTAAAAAGATTAAAATAGACAAATCGCCAGGACCGGATGGCATACACCCCCGTATCCTAAGGGAATTAAGTAATGTCATAGCCAGACCCTTATTTCTGATATTTGCAGACTCTATACTGACAGGGAATGTCCCACAGGATTGGCGCATGGCAAATGTGGTGCCAATATTCAAAAAGGGTCCAAAAACAGACCCCAGAAACTATAGGCCGGTAAGTTTAACATCTGTTGTGGGTAAACTGTTTGAAGGTTTTCTGAGAGATGCTATGTTAGAGCATCTTAATGGAAATAAGCAAATAGCGCCATATCAGCACGGCTTCATGAGGGATCGGTCATGTCAAACTAATTTAATCAGTTTCTATGAGGAGGTAAGTTCTAGACTTGACAGCGGCGAATCAATGGATGTCGTATATCTGGACTTCTCCAAAGCATTTGACACTGTACCACATAAAAGGTTAGTATATAAAAGGAGAATGCTCGGACTGGGAGAAAACGTCTGTATGTGGGTAAGTAACTGGCTCAGTGATAGAAAACAGAGGGTGGTTATTAACGGTAAATACTCAGGTACACCGACCTTCTTAGATAGATATAGGTATGCACAACTTAGTCACGTATATATGAGCACTCAGGATAAAAGCTTATTGGCCATTAGGGCAAGCCCCTTTTTGGATTACTGCTTTAGATTTAAGGATACTTTACTTACACTCTCTGAAATATATCATAACTTTCGGGACTGTTTGGGGGAAATAACCACATTTAAAAGTGAGGGAGGCTGGGAAGCTGAATTGGGCGAGGGGAACATCTTGGAATGGGATACAGTATATCAAAACATAAAAAAGTATCGATCTCTCAGAAATACAGATTGATTCAGTTCAAGATTGTTCACCGCCTATATTACTCCCCCGCCTTCCTCGCCAAGATATATAAGGAAAGGAAGGACTTGTGTTGGAAATGTTCATCAGAAAACGCGGAGTTAGGTCACTTACTATGGAATAGTCCAGAAGTGAGTGGGTTTTGGACTAGTATTTATGAGGAATTATATAAAAGATATAAGATCAAAATGAGCCGAAGTTTTACGCAGGCAATACTGGGTCTTTTCTCCCATTCTGAGCTGACCCCCCACCAATTACGAGTCAGTATGGAAGGTTTCATGGTCGCAAAGGCCTTGATATTTAAATATTGGGGTACGAAGAATAGCCCTAGCTTTTATGAATGGAGGGCTCGGTTAGACACTATTGAGGCCTATAGAAGAGTGGCAAGGAAATCGTAGTGACGACTCTCTGATAGGGCAGGCTCCCTTTCTCGCTCCAGGCTCCCAAGATCCCTTATACTGGGAATTTTTGGAAACAGGAATCAAGGTAGATATTAAAATGCGGACGGACCCCGCAGCAGTGAAATAAAAGGGATGGGGTGGGTTAAAAGGAACAAATGTGCTAACTTGTGTAAAGTATCTCTGTAGATTTGAACTGTTTGATATGAGAATTTGTATATTTGCTCCAGAAAACAATAAAGCAGTGTTGGGTCAGTAAACACTGCGTCTGCACTGCACATGTAACCTATCTTTCAGCAAAGCTCCCGTCACATACAATAAATAGTTCTATAGACCTTTCCTTTACCGGCGGGTGTCAGTAGAGTGTCCTTTTGGCATTGATTGGGTGCCCTCCACCAAGGATGCCATTTATTTACTGTGTGAAATGAGCCTGCTGGGTCACAAAGTTGTATATTACTCTTTAAAGGGAATGTCCAGTTGTAACGTATTTCACCAGCAGAATAGTGAGTGCAGCTCTGGAGTATAATACAGGATGTAACTCAGGATCAGTACAGGATAAGTAATGTAATGTATGTACACAGTGACTGCACCAGCAGAATAGTGAGTGCAGCTCTGGAGTATAATACAGGATGTAACTTAATGATTTTCCTATTTCATGACGTAAAGTCATAGTTTTATTAAAGACACGGAGGCGAGTATTGCTTTCTCCTTCTTTACTTCCACCAATAGCAGCAAAGGAAAAATTAACATAATCAAAACAATAAAGGACCCTCCCCTCACAGATCCTATAATAAGCAGTGTCCTCCTCATATCTTCCTCTTTCTTTGAATCCACGACACCAACCGCCAACCGTAACCGAAAACGAACCGAACTGGAAATGGGTCCGACCCCGACCCTTCTGGTCCCTCCAACTGAAGAACTCAAGCCAACATGGCGAACATCTCAGGAAACCTGGAACAACACGGAATGCCATCTGCCAAGGAGTTCTCAACCTGAAACAGAACAAATAATATAGCCAGTGTAAACACATGGGTACAAAATGCGCAATCTCGACCCTATAACGGTCGCACATCAAAAAGGTCGCTGAAACAACCATAATAAACCTGAATGGCAAAACGTCAAAAAAAAATAACAATAAAAGACAGTCGAATAGTCAATAACAATAACACCATAACAATAGGGGGGGCAAGAGAAACCTAGGGCGGGCAATACTCGCCTCCGTGTCTTTAATAAAACTATGACTTTACGTCATGAAATAGGAAAATCATTTAGTTTTACAGCAAGACACGGAGGCTTCGTATTGCAAGTTCAAAGCTGCTCAATAATAGCTGAAAACACGTGAGTAGGAGGACGGAAATAAAATTCCGTGAACGTCGTGGCCCTAGACCAGTCGGCCAGACGCAGAATGTCCTCCAAACGAGCCCCCGAAACAGCCAGGGCAGTAGCGGCCGCGCCCCTGGCCGAGTGAGCGGTAAAGATCGACGTATCAATCCCGGAAAGGGACATGACCCACTTCATCCATCGCGCCAAAGTGGGACTGGTCACCGGGCCAAAGGGATGGCGAATAGAGAGGAAAAGCTGCGGAGTGTCCGCAGAACGGTGAGACCGAGTGCGCAACTCATATTCCCGCAGGCAAACTACAGGACAGAGCGCCGGAGAAGACGGAAAACTGGGATAGGACACCGACCGAATATTGGTCTTGGTACGCCGTGTGATGTTAAAAGTAACACCTTCGGGCGTAAAGGACCTGGCATCATGATCCAGAGCCCTAACATCAGAGACCCTCTTACAGGAAATCAGGCAAAAAAGGGTCAGCAATTTGGCCGATAGCTGACGGAGGGAAAGAGCCGCGTTGTCGGGCCAGGAAGAGAGAAAAGACAGGACCAGGGAAAATTGATGGTCCGATAAGCTTTCCCTGCTTCAAAAAGAGACGTCAGGAACTGCAATAAATGGGTCACAGACGCCGAAACGGGATCCAGGTCCCGTTCCATGCACCAGCCAACCCAAGATCCCCAAGCTGCCCGGTAAGATTTTCGGGTGCCGGGAGCCCAAGCGTTGTCCAGGAGGCGTCTAGTTGCCTCCGAAACTCCCTCGACCTCGCCTGGAGTCCTGAGATTCGGCACGCCAGAAGTTGAAGGGAGCCGTCGACCAGGAGGGGATGAGGGGCACCCAGTGGGTCCTGGAGGAGATCCGCCCGCGTCGGGAGTAGGAGAGGCACATCCACCAGGAGTTCCAGGATAATCGGGTACCAGGCTTGAGACCCCCAGAAGGGGATCACCGCCACCAATTCCGCCGCCTGACAACGAGTCTGTAACAGCATCCTCGGGATCATGGCGAACGGCGGAAATGCGTAATGTAGGGCTGCAGACCAGTCCTGGAGAAACGCATCCACCGCCTCTGCCTCCGGATCCGGACGCCAGCTGAAGAACCTGGGCAGGTGAGCGTTGAGACGGGACGCGAAGAGGTCTATGGAACAAGGACCCCAGATGTCCGAGATCACGGAGAACATCTCCGGATTCAACCTCCAGTCGCTGCCGTCCGTGAAGCATCGGGAGCTCCAATCCGCTCGGTAGTTGTGGAGACCCGGAAGGTACTCCGCTTGAACCATGATGTCCCTGGACAGACAGTAGGACCAGAACTCCTTCGCCAGTCGGGCCAAGGTGGCCGATTGAGTGCCGCCTAGATGATTGACGTATCGGACCGCCGACACGTTGTCCATGCGCAGACGGATGCATGCATGAGCTATGCCCTTGGTGAAACTCCTGATGGCAAACGAACCCGCTAGAAGTTCCAGAGCGTTGATGTGAAAACGGGTCTCGGACTCCGACCATCGACCGCCAGTGGAGATACCCTCGCAGTGGGCCCCCCAGCCTTGGAGACTCGCGTCCGACTCTACCGTGAATTCCGGCTGGAATCCGAAAATTGCTCTGCCGTTCCAGGCTTCCAAGTTGCTCAACCACCAACGGAGTTCCTCCTGAGCTTCCTGATCCAGAAACACCGCGTCTGCAAACGAGGCCCCGGCACGGAGGTGGGCGATCTTCAGACGCTGTAAAGACAGCCTGGATAGAGCTGGGAAGACAGCCTGGATAGAGGAGGCTAATAGCCCAATGATGCGAGCCAGATGGCGTAGCGATAGGGAGGGAGTAGAGAGTGCATGTCTCAACTCCTTGCGTATCGTCCGTAACTTCTCCGCAGGAAGACTGAGGGATTCCGCGACAGAGTCCACCGTGAAGCCCAGAAACTCCATACGTCGAGACGGTGTGAGACAGGACTTCTCGAGATTGAGTAGAAAACCCAGACCCGTCAGCAGATCCGAGGTCCACTGGAGGTGTTGTAGCAGAGACTGCTGACACTGGTGCATAATGAGGATGTCGTCCAGGTATATGACAAGACGCACCCCCCGAATCCGCAGCCAGGCCATGACTGGGCGTAGTAACTTGGTGAAGCACCAAGGCGCTGAAGAAAGGCCGAACGGTAGGCAAGTGAAGCGCCACACTTCGCCCTTCCACAGGAAGCGAAGAAGGTCCCTGGAGGAGGAGGCAACTGGAACCGTCAGATAGGCATCTTTGAGATCCAGCTTCACCATCCAGTCCCCTGGAATCAGCAAGTCCCGAAGGAGGTGAATCCCCTCCATCTTGAAGTGGCGGTAGCGCACCACAGAGTTCAGTGCTCGGAGATTTATGACTGGACGAAATTGTCCCCCTTTTTTCTGAACTAGAAAAATGTGGCTGAGAACGCCCCCTCGGGTAGGAGGGGCCCTTTCTATCGCACCCTTGTGCAAGAGGGAAAAAAGTTCTACGTCCACTAGCTCCCTGTCCGGTAGCGCCAGGGGTGGGGGAGAAAGGACGAAATCTGGGGAACCCGTAAGCTCTATGTGGAACCCCTGCACAGTGTTCAGCACCCATGGGTCTGATGTGATGTTGGACCAAACGTGGGAACATAGACGGAGTCTGCCCCCTACGCGAGGGGTGGAAGAAGTCCCCACTGGGGAAAGACTTACCGAAAGATTTTCTGTAGCTCGGATTCCCTCTAACCGACCTGGAACGCCATTGGCCGCCTCTGGCCGGGAAGAACGAGGGGGGATTCCTTTGGTCCTGGAAAGGAGGCCTCTGGTTGAAGGAGCCTCTGCCCGAGCTGCAGCCTTGATAACTGGAGCAGCCGGACAGACGGCCCCTACCACTGCCGGCCCTAGTGGAGACCCGTCCCTGGAATACCCTTTTCATGGAGGACTGGGCCTTGTCCAATGCGGTAAATGCTCCAACGTACCTGCTGAGGTCCTTAATGAAGGAATCCCCGAACAGTTGACCCTGAGCCTCCTTCCCTGTCTCAGTGAGTGCCAAGTTGGCCAATTTTGGGTCGATCTTAAACAGGATGGCTTTACGCCTTTCAATGGACAGGGAGGAGTTAGTGCTGCCCGCAATGCAAATGGCTCTTTGAATCCAGCCAGTAAGCTCCTCCGGGTCAACCGGAGAGCCGTCCACCTTGGCCGATTCGGCCATCTCAAAAATTTTGGCGAGGGGGCCAAAAATGTCGAGGAGCTTGTCCTGACAACTCTTTATAGCGGAATCTAGCCCTTTACGGGGATTCCAGCCGGTTTTGGCCAAAAACTGCGTCATCTTTTGATCCACAGCTGGCATTTCGCAGACCTTGTTTGGGATTAATGGTCTGGGGCATTCCGCACGGAGCTTACTGCGCGCCTCTTTGCTGAGAGGACGACGCACCCAATGCTCCAGGTAGTCGCTCACATGAGCTACCGGCATCCACTCCGCCGACCGAGGGTGGTGGAGGGCATCAGGGTCAAAGAGTGGGTTGCCAGAGGGATCCACCAGGCTAGAAGCCGTGTTAGGGACAGAGGTGGATGCGCCCACGGACCCAGATGTGGACGGCCTAGGGCCTGAGGTACCTGGAAACTCCTGTTCCCTCTCCAACTCTCCATCAGAGTGGTCATCTGCCTCCGCATAAGCCTCCATGTCAGATTCATTATCAGAATCTAAGTCATCAGTTTGTGCTCTAGCACTTTTCCACGTTCGCGCCCTTTCTGCCTGGCGCGGCAAGGCTCTTTTGCGCGATCTAAGCGCGCTATCCTGGGTGGCTTGGATCACACCAATCAAATTCTCCTGGGCAGGAGGTTCAATGGTAGGCTGCGGGTTAGTGGGTGTAGGCATTAGATTAGAGGGGCCCGGAGCATGGGCAGATAAGGCCTGAGAAATGGTCTGAGAGATCATTGAGGACATGGAGCCCATGGCCTCTATAATGGCACTAGACACTGAGCGTTGTAGCTCCAGGGCCTGTGTGCTCATGGCTGGCAAACCGGGGTCCCCCGATGGTGGGGGGGGATTAGGCCCTGAGGGGGAGCGGTCTGAGGACATGATCTCGATTATATCCGGCTGGGATTATTAGCAGAATAATCGAAGGGATCCCCTCCTGTACCTAGTCTAATAGTGCCTAATCTGTGGCAGAAAAACTAACCTAAGCAGGGTTAATCACCCCAAGCGCCGCAGTGAGGTAGGAGCCGATCCGGAGCCGAGAGGAGCAGTGAGGCAACTGGCGAATGCTCCGAAATCCCGCGAGAGGACGGGCGGGAGCTCCCAAGATGGCCGCCGAGATCTCGCGAGATCTCGGAGCCGCGAGAAGCCAAAAGAAGTGCCGCTGAAAGCCAATGCCGTCGGAGGCCAGCAGGGAGGAATCGGAGCGGCGCAAGGTAGGGGGAGAGGAGGGGGGTTAAAAACAAAACCCCACAAGTGAAAGGTCTGGGGATAACAGCGTCGATGCCGAGGCCAAGGGGAAAGAGAGGGAGGGGGGAAACGAAACCCAGCAGAAGACCGCAATAGGTGTACCGAGGATACAGCAAAACTGCGCAAAAATCCCACAATGAAGGGAAAAAAGGGGGGAACCCTGTTACAGATCAAAACAGTATATATGTATATACTCGGCCAGCATTATAATACCATGCAAAGACATAAATTGCTTTCAATCTAAAGTCACATAACCGAATAAATATAGACAACTTATCTTTGGTGGAGCAGCAAAGAAAGAGGGAGATATGAGGAGGACACTGCTTATTATAGGATCTGTTAGGGGAGGGACCTTTATTGTTATGATTATGTTAATTTTTCCTTTGCTGCTATTGGTGGAAGTAAAGAAGGAGAAAGCAATACGAAGCCTCCGTGTCTTGCTGTAAAACTCAGGATCAGTACAGGATAAGTAATGTAATGTATGTACACAGTGACTGCACCAGCAGAATAGTGAGTGCAGCTCTGGAGTATAATACAGGATGTAACTCAGGATCAGTACAGGATAAGTAATGTATGTACACAGTGACTGCAGCAGCAGAATAGTGAGTGCAGCTCTGGAGTATAATACAGGCTGTAACTCAGGATCAGTACAGGATAAGTAATGTATGTACACAGTGACTGCACCAGCAGAATAGTGAGTGCAGCTCTGGAGTATAATACAGGATGTAACTCAGGATCAGTACAGGATAAGTAATGTATGTACACAGTGACTGCAGCAGCAGAATAGTGAGTGCAGCTCTGGAGTATAATACAGGCTGTAACTCAGGATCAGTACAGGATAAGTAATGTATGTACACAGTGACTGCACCAGCAGAATAGTGAGTGCAGCTCTGGAGTATAATACAGGATGTAACTCAGGATCAGTACAGGATAAGTAATGTATGTACACAGTGACTCCACCAGCAGAATAGTGAGTACAGCTCTGGAGTATAATACAGGATGTAACTCAGGATCAGTACAGGATAAGTAATGTAATGTATGTACACAATAACTGCACCAGCAGAATAGTGAGTGCAGCTCTGGAGTATAATACAGGATGTAACTCAGGATCAGTACAGGATAAGTAATGTATGTACACAGTGACTGCACCAGCAGAATAGTGAGTGCAGCTCTGAAGTATAATACAGGATATAATTCAGGATCAGTACTGGATAAGTTATGTATGTACACAGTGACTGCACCAGCAGAATAGTGAGTGCAGCTCTGGAGTATAATACAGGATGTAACTCAGGATCAGTACTGGATAAGTAATATATGTACACAGTGACTGCACCAGCAGAATAGTGAGTGCAGCTCTGGAGTATAATACAGGATGTAACTCAAGATCAGAACAGGATAAGTAATGTATGTACACAGTGACTGCACCAGCAGAATAGTGAGTGCAGCTCTGGAGTATAATACAGGATGTAACTCAGGACCAGTATAGGATAAGTAATGTGATGTATGTACACAGTGACTGCACCAGCAGAATAGTGAGTGCAGCTCTGGAGTATAATACAGGATGTAACTCAGGATCCGTACAGGATAAGTAATGTGATGTATGTACACAGTGACTGCACCAGCAGAATAGTGAGTGCAGCTCTGGAGTATAATACAGGATGTAACTCAGGATCCGTACAGGATAAGTAATGTGATGTATGTACACAGTGACTGCACCAGCAGAATAGTGAGTGCAGCTCTGGAGTATAATACAGGATGTAACTCAGGATCAGTACAGGAGAAGTAATGTAATGTATGTACACAGTGACTGCACCAGCTGAATAGTGAGTGCAGCTCTGGAGTATAATACAGGATGTAACTCAGGATCAGTACAGGATAATAATGTATGTACACAGTGACTGCACTAACAGAATAGTGAGTGCAGCTCTGGAGTATAATACAGGATGTAACTCAGGATCAGTACAGGATAATAATGTATGTACACAGTGACTGCACCAGCAGAATAGTGAGTGCAGCTCTGGAGTATAATACAGGATGTAACTCAGGATCCGTACAGGATAAGTAATGTATGTACACAGTGACTGCACTAACAGAATAGTGAGTGCAGCTCTGGAGTATAATACAGGATGTAACTCAGGATCAGTACAGGATAATAATGTATGTACACAGTGACTGCACCAGCAGAATAGTGAGTGCAGCTCTGGAGTATAATACAGGATGTAACTCAGGATCAGCACAGGATAAGTAATGTAATGTATGTACACAGTGACTCCACCAGCAGAATAGTGAGTGCAGCTCTGGAGTATAATACAGGATGTAACTCAGGATCAGTACAGGAGAAGTAATGTAATGTATGTACATAGTGACTGCACCAGAAAGCTCTGGACAGGAAATAGGATTTGTACAAGTTCTTAGTTTCATACACATTTATTGCACATTGTATGTTTCTTGCTGTTGTCCCTGACATACATTAGAGGGGGATTTACTGTATTTATCAGGGTCGTTCGTCTCTTGTACATTTCTTGTTGGCTTTGCCTATATTTTTGAAGTGTTAAAGTTTTGATTCTTTCATCACAATATTGTGTATCTATTGTGCAGCGGTCTCTGTGGTCACCGTCCTGTTTTGCTTTGCTCTGTCTGGGATTGTTTGGCTTGTGCTGTGTGATTTGCTATAATTGATGCCCCTACTTTTTACATAAACACATTGTTACTCCTCTTCTGATGAGCAATCACCCAGAACACAGTGGACCTGCAGTGTATTCTTCCTCCACTAGGTGGTGCTGCTGTTGCGCTGTATACTGTACATTGTTGCTGATATAATATCTTACACAGCGCTGCCACTGATCCTACATATAGAGGGAGATATCAGCCGTATTCTGCTGGTGCAGAGATGATAGGAGATCTATTAGGATTATTCTAAAGTCAGACCGCGTAAAACTGGGCGGACAGGCTGAAGCTGCGACAGGTATATAGCGGTGCCGCGCGCTGTATGGTCCGTCTGGTGCAGCGTGGTAGACACGTCAGACACTTCAGCTCCATGCCGCCTTTTCCAGACATTTTTTTTCTACTGTCTAATAAAGCGTAAAACACAAAATAAATCCTGGAGCATTCTGCCTTGTAAGTGTCCCCATAATGGGAGCAGTGAACGGCACAATATGTGCAGTCTGATCCATAGAGAGCAGATCCTGGAGATCAGCACAGGGGCACAAACACCTGTGACGCCCCCTGGTGGCTGCCTAAATGTAACAGCGTCTTTGAGGAGGGACGGCCTCTGTGTCAGGAACGAGTTATTATAGTCTACGACTTTTATGAGGGGCACTGTGGGTGTCACTGTTATGGGGGCACTGTGGATGTCACTGTTATGGGGGCACTGTGGATGTCACTGTTATGGGGGCACTGTGGATGTCACTGTTATGGGGGCACTGTGGATGTCACTGTTATGGGGGCACTGTGGATGTCACTGTAATGGGGGCACTGTGGATGTCACTGTTATGGGGGCACTGTGGATGTCACTGTTATGGGGGCACTGTGGATGCCACTGTTATGGGGGCACTGTGGATGTCACTGTTATGGGCGCACTGTGGGTGTCACTGTTATGGGGGCACTGTGGATGTCACTGTTATGGGCGCACTGTGGATGTCACTGTTATGGGGGCGCTGTGGATGTCACTGTTATGGGCGCACTGTGGATGTCACTGTTATGGATGTCACTGTTATGGAGCACTGTGGGTGTCACTGTTATGGGGGCACTGTGGGTGTCACTGTTATGGGGGCACTGTGGATGCCACTGTTATGGGGGCACTGTGGATGTCACTGTTATGGGCGCACTGTGGGTGTCACTGTTATGGGGGGCACTGTGGATGTCACTGTTATGGGCGCACTGTGGATGTCACTGTTATGGGGGCACTGTGGATGTCACTGTTATGGGGGCACTGTGGATGTCACTGTTATGGGGGCACTGTGGATGTCACTGTAATGGGGGCACTGTGGATGTCACTGTTATGGGGGCACTGTGGATGTCACTGTTATGGGGGCACTGTGGATGCCACTGTTATGGGGCACTGTGGATGTCACTGTTATGGGCGCACTGTGGGTGTCACTGTTATGGGGGCACTGTGGATGTCACTGTTATGGGCGCACTGTGGATGTCACTGTTATGGGGGCACTGTGGATGTCACTGTTATGGGGGCGCTGTGGATGTCACTGTTATGGGCGCACTGTGGATGTCACTGTTATGGATGTCACTGTTATGGAGCACTGTGGGTGTCACTGTTATGGGGGCACTGTGGGTGTCACTGTTATGGGGGCACTGTGGATGCCACTGTTATGGGGGCACTGTGGATGTCACTGTTATGGGCGCACTGTGGGTGTCACTGTTATGGGGGGCACTGTGGATGTCACTGTTATGGGGGCGCTGTGGATGTCACTGTTATGGGCGCACTGTGGATGTCACTGTTATGGGGGCACTGTGGATGTCACTGTTATGGGGGGCGCTGTGGATGTCACTGTTATGGGCGCACTGTGGATGTCACTGTTATGGATGTCACTGTTATGGAGCACTGGTGGGTGTCACTGTTATGGGGGCACTGTGGGTGTCACTGTTATGGGGGCACTGTGGATGCCACTGTTATGGGGGCACTGTGGATGTCACTGTTATTGGGCGCACTGTGGGTGTCACTGTTATGGGGGGCACTGTGGATGTCACTGTTATGGGCGCACTGTGGATGTCACTGTTATGGGGGCACTGTGGATGTCACTGTTATGGGGGCACTGTGGATGTCACTGTTATGGGGGCACTGTGGATGTCACTGTAATGGGGGCACTGTGGATGTCACTGTTATGGGGGCACTGTGGATGTCACTGTTATGGGGGCACTGTGGATGCCACTGTTATGGGGGCACTGTGGATGTCACTGTTATGGGGCACTGTGGATGTCACTGTTATGGGGGCACTGTGGATGTCACTGTTATGGGGCACTGTGGATGTCACTGTTATGGGGCACTGTGGATGTCACTGTTATGGGGCACTGTGGATGTCACTGTTATGGGGCGCTGTGGATGTCACTGTTATGGGGGCACTGTGGATGTCACTGTTATGGGGGCACTGTGGATGTCACTGTTATGGGGGCGCTGTGGATGTCACTGTTATGGGGCACTGTGGATGTCACTGTTATGGATGTCACTGTTATGGGCACTGGGTCACTGTTATGGGGGCACTGTGGATGTCACTGTTATGGGGGCACTGTGGATGTCACTGTTATGGGGGCTGTGGATGTCACTGTTATGGGCGCACTGTGGATGTCACTGTTATGGGGGCACTGTGGATGTCACTGTTATGGGGCACTGTGGATGTCACTGTTATGGGGGCACTGTGGATGTCACTGTTATGGGGGCACTGTGGATGTCACTGTTATGGGGCACTGTGGATGTCACTGTTATGGGGGCACTGTGGATGTCACTGTTATGGGGCACTGTGGATGTCACTGTTATGGGGGCACTGTGGATGTCACTGTTATGGGGGCACTGTGGATGTCACTGTTATGGGGGCACTGTGGATGTCACTGTTATGGGGGCACTGTGGATGTCACAGTTATGGGGGCACTGTGGATGTCACTGTTATGGGGGCACTGTGGATGTCACTGTTATGGGGCACTGTGGATGTCACTGTTATGGGGGCACTGTGGATGTCACTGTTATGGATGTCACTGTTATGGGGCACTGTGGGTCACTGTTATGGGGCACTGTGGATGTCACTGTTATGGGGGCACTGTGGATGTCACTGTTATGAGGCACTGTGGATGTCACTGTTATGGGGCGCTGTGGATGTCACTGTTATGGGGGCACTGTGGATGTCACTGTTATGGGGCACTGTGGATGTCACTGTTATGGGGGCACTGTGGATGTCACTGTTATGGGGCACTGTGGATGTCACTGTTATGGGGGCACTGTGGATGTCACTGTTATGGGGGCACTGTGGATGTCACTGTTATGGGGGCACTGTGGATGTCACTGTTATGGGGCACTGTGGATGTCACTGTTATGGGGGCACTGTGGATGTCACTGTTATGGGGGCACTGTGGATGTCACTGTTATGGGAGCTGTGGATGTCACTGTTATGGGGGCACTGTGGATGTCACTGTTATGGGGGGCACTGTGGATGTCACTGTTATGGGGCACTGTGGATGTCACTGTTATGGGGGCACTGTGGATGTCACTGTTATGGGGCGCTGTGGATGTCACTGTTATGGGGGCACTGTGGATGTCACTGTTATGGGGGCACTGTGGATGTCACTGTTATGGGGCACTGTGGATGTCACTGTTATGGGGCACTGTGGATGTCACTGTTATGGGGGCTGTGGATGTCACTGTTATGGGGGCACTGTGGATGTCACTGTTATGGGGGCACTGTGGATGTCACTGTTATGGGGGCACTGTGGATGTCACTGTTATGGGGGCACTGTGGATGTCACTGTTATGGGGGCACTGTGGATGTCACTGTTATGGGGGCACTGTGGATGTCACTGTTATGGGGGCACTGTGGATGTCACTGTTATGGGGGCGCTGTGGATGTCACTGTTATGGGGGCACTGTGGATGTCATGTTATGGGGGCACTGTGGATGTCACTGTTATGGGGGCACTGTGGATGTCACTGTTATGGGGGCACTGTGGATGTCACTGTTATGGGGCACTGTGGATGTCACTGTTATGGGGCTGTGGATGTCACTGTTATGGGGGCACTGTGGATGTCACTGTTATGGGCGCATGTGGAGTCACTGTATGGGGCACTGGGTGTCACTGTTATGGGGGCACTGTGGATGTCACTGTTATGGGGCACTGTGGATGTCACTGTTATGGGGGCACTGTGGATGTCACTGTTATGGGGCACTGTGGTGCACTGTTATGGGGGCACTGTGGATGTCACTGTTATGGGGGCACTGTGGATGTCACTGTTATGGGGGCACTGTGGATGTCACTGTTATGGGGGGATGTGGATGTCACTGTTATGGGGGCACTGTGGATGTCACTGTTATGGGGGCACTGTGGGTCACTGTTATGGGGCACTGTGGATGTCACTGTTATGGGGGCACTGGGATGTCACTGTTATGGGGCACTGTGGATGTCACTGTTATGGGGGCACTGTGGATGTCACTGTTATGGGGGCGCTGTGGGATGTCACTGTTATGGGGGCTGTGGATGTCACTGTTATGGGGGCACTGTGGATGTCACTGTTATGGGGGCACTGTGGATGTCACTGTTATGGGGCACTGTGGATGTCACTGTTATGGGGGCACTGTGGATGTCACTGTTATGGGGCGCTGTGGATGTCACTGTTATGGGGGCTGTGGATGTCACTGTTATGGGGGCACTGTGGATGTCACTGTTATGGGGCACTGGGCATCTGTGGTGTCACTGTTATGGGGGCGCTGTGGGTGTCACTATTATGGGGGTTACTGTGGATGTCACTGTTATGGGGGACACTGTGGATGTCACTGTTATGGCGGGCACTGTGGATGTCCCTGTTAGGGGGCACTTGTGGATGTCACTGTTATGGGAAGCACTGTGGATGTCACTGTTATGGGAGCACTGTGGATGTCAATGTTATGGGGGCACTGTGGGAGTCACTGTTATGGGGGGTGTGATGAACTGCGACCGCCGCGGCCACAATACGTCACGAAACCGTCACAGCGCCCCTAGTGGTCAATCCGCAACCAGGCCCTCCCCGCCACTTCAGCACACGACAGTCTAACTGAGTCCGTACAGTCGATAGCTGACAGCGCAGGGAGTGGATCGCCGATTGACCGCAAGTAAGCGTGTGCGCGACCCCGACCGGAACCACACACAGGGTAGTTTAACTGCCACCACCTTGCAATTTATGGGAGCAAGGAACCCACTATCTAGATAACAGAACCGAGTAGCTTTCTCTTCGGAGAGGCTAGGGTAAGTTTTTGCAGTGTTTGAAACAGGCATATGGCTAGAGAAGTGACTTGGAGGTCATTTATTATATATCTATATACAATACAAATTATCACGATGCACAGTAATTATTAACACAATAATAAAGGAAAGTATAGCACTGACAGACGTAAATTAGTTAATCTCTGTTCAGATGTTCTAAACACATGCAAAAAAGAATCCCAGTAGCTGCCAAGCAATTTGGTGGTGTGGCTGAGTGCTATACTTTCCTTTATTATTGTGTTATAATTACTGTGCATCGTGATAATTTGTATTGTTTATAGATATATAATAAATGACCTCCAAGTCACTTCTCTAGCCATATGCCTGTTTTCAAACACTGCAAAAACTTACCCTAGCCTCTCCAAAGAGAAAGCTACTCGGTTCTGTTATCTAGATAGTGGGTTCCTTGCTCCCATAAATTGCAAGGTGGTGGCAGTTAGACTACCCTGTGTGTGGTTCCGGTCGGGTCGCGCACACGCTTACTTGCGGTCAATCGGCGATCCACTCCCTGCGCTTTCAGCCTATCGACTGTACGGACTCAAGTTAGACTGTCGGTGTGCTGAAAGTGGCTGGGAGGCCTGTTTGCGGATTGACCACTAGGGGCGCTGTGACGGTTTCGTGACGTATTGTGGCCGCGGCGGTCGCAGTTCGTCACAGGGGGCACTGTGGATGTCACTGTTATGGGGGCACTGTGGATGTCACTGTTATGGGAGCGCTGTGGATGTCACTGTTATGGGGGCACTGTGGATGTCACTGTTATGGGGACTTTGTGGATGTGACTGTTATGGGCGCACTGTGGATGTCACTGTTATGGGGGGCACTGTAGATGTCACTGTTATGGGGCACTGTGGATGTCACTATTATAGGGGCACTGTGGATGTCACTGTTATGGGGGCGCTGTGGATGTCACTGTTATGGGGGCTCTGTGGATGTCACTGTTATGGGGGCACTGTGGATGTAATTGTTATGGGGGCACTGTGGATGTAATTGTTATGGGGGCACTGTGGATGTCACTGTTATGGGGGCACTGTGGATGTAATTGTTATGGGGACACTGTGGATGTCACTGTTATGGGGGCACTGTGGATGTCACTGTTACTGGGGCACTGTGGATGTCACTGTTATGGGGGCACTGTGGATGTCACTGTTATGGGGGCACTGTGGGTGTCACTGTTATGGGGGCTCTGTGGATGTCACTGTTATGGGAGCACTGTGGATGTCACTGTTATGGGTGCACTGTGGATGTCACTGTTATGGGGGCCACTGTGGGTGTCACTGTTATGGGGGCACTGTGGATGTCACTGTTATGGGAGCACTGTGGATGTAACTGTTATGGGGGCACTGTGGATGTCACTAATTTGGGGGCACTGTGGGTGTCATTGTTATGGGGGCGCTGTGGATGTCCCTGTTATGGGGGCACTGTGAATGTCACTGTTATGGGGGCACTGTGGATGTCACTGTTATAGGGGCACTGTGGATGTCACTGTTATAGGGGCACTGTGGATGTCATTGTTATGGGGGCGCTGTGGATGTCACTGTTATGGGGGCACTGTGAATGTCACTGTTATGGGGGCACTGTGGATGTCACTGTTATCGGGGTACTGTGGATGTCATTGCTATGTGGGGCACTGTGGGTGTCACCGTTATGGGGGTGTAGCGTTATACTACCCTACCTCGTGAGATTTCCCTACCTCCTGACTTCCCGTCGCACGGCTAATGACGTGAGGAGGCGTTCCTGAGTTTTGACGATCTGCGCATGCGCAAACCGACAGTTTATGGAAAATCTCAGCGGAGTTCAGCTTCACACCGGGACACTGCGCATGCGCAGGAGAGCCTCAGTAGGGAAATATTACGGCCTAGTGCGCAAGCGCGGCTAACTCCGGCCAGCGCATGCGCAGTGTCCCGGTGTGAAGCTGAACTCTGCTGAGATTTTCCATAAACTGTCGGTTTGCGCATGCGCAGATCGTCAAAACTCAGGAACGCCTCCTCACGTCATTAGCCGTGCAACGGGAAGTCAGGAGGTAGGGAAATCTCACGAAGTAGGGTAATGTAACGCTACAGGGGCACTGTGGATGTCACTGGTATGGGGACACTGTGGATGTCACTGTTATGGGGGCACTGTGGATGTCACTGTTATGGGGGCACTGTGGATGTCACTGTTATGGGGGCACTGTGGATGTCACTGTTATGGGGGGCATTGTGGATGTCACTGTTATGGGGGCACTGTGGATGTCACTGTTATGGGGCACTGTGGATGTCACTGTTACTGGGGCACTGTGGATGTCTCTGGTATGGGGGCACTGTGGGTTTCACTGTTATGGGGGCTCTGTGGATGTCACTGTTATGGGGCACTGTGGATGTCACTGTTATGGGGGCTCTGTGGATATCACTGTTATGGGGCACTGTGGGTGTCACTATTATGGGGGGTACTGTGGATGTCACTGTTATGGGGGCACTGTGGATGTCACTAATATGGGGGCACTGTGGATGTCATTGTTATGGGGGCGCTGTGGATGTCCCTGTTATGGGGGCACTGTGAATGTCACTGTTATGGGGGCACTGTGGATGTCACTGTTATGGGGGCACTGTGGATGTCATTGTTATGGGGGCACTGTGGATGTCACTGTTATGGGGGCACTGTGGATGTCACTGTTATGGGGTGCTGTGGATGTCACTGTTATGGGGGGGACTGTGGATGTCACTGTTATGGGGGGGGACTGTGGATGTCACTATTATGGGGGGTACTGTGGATGTCACTGTTATGGGGCACTGTGGATGTCACTGTTATGGGGTCACTGTGGGTGTCACTGTTATGGGGGCGCTGTGGATGTTACTGTTATGGGGCACTGTGGATGTCACTGTTATGGGGCACTGTGGGTGTCACTATTGGCATGTGGATGTCCTGTAGGGGCACTGTGGATGTCACTGTTATGGGGGCACTGTGGATGTCACTAATATGGGGGCACTGTGGATGTCATTGTTATGGGGGCGCTGTGGATGTCCCTGTTATGGGGGCACTGTGGATGTCATTGTTATGGGGGCGCTGTGGATGTCACTGTTATGGGGGCACTGTGGATGTCACTGTTATGGGGGCACTGTGGATGTCACTGTTATGGGGGCACAGTGGATGTCACTGTTATGGGTGCACTGTGGATGTCACTGTTATGGGGGCCACTGTGGGTGTCACTGTTATGGGGGCACTGTGGATGTCACTGTTATGGGAGGCACTGTGGATGTAACTGTTATGGGGGCACTGTGGATGTCATAATTTGGGGGCACTGTGGATGTCATTGTTATGGGGGCGCTGTGGATGTCCCTGTTATGGGGGCACTGTGAATGTCACTGTTATGGGGGCACTGTGGATGTCACTGTTATAGGGGCACTGTGGATGTCACTGTTATAGGGGCACTGTGGATGTCATTGTTATGGGGGCGCTGTGGATGTCACTGTTATGGGGGCACTGTGAATGTCACTGTTATGGGGGCACTGTGGATGTCACTGTTATCGGGGTACTGTGGATGTCATTGCTATGTGGGGCACTGTGGGTGTCACCGTTATGGGGGTGTAGCGTTATACTACCCTACCTCGTGAGATTTCCCTACGGGATGTCACTGGTATGGGGACACTGTGGATGTCACTGTTATGGGGGCACTGTGGATGTCACTGTTATGGGGGCACTGTGGATGTCACTGTTATGGGGGCACTGTGGATGTCACTGTTATGGGGGGCATTGTGGATGTCACTGTTATGGGGGCACTGTGGATGTCACTGTTATGGGGCACTGTGGATGTCACTGTTACTGGGGCACTGTGGATGTCTCTGGTATGGGGGCACTGTGGGTTTCACTGTTATGGGGGCTCTGTGGATGTCACTGTTATGGGGCACTGTGGATGTCACTGTTATGGGGCACTGTGGGTGTCACTATTATGGGGGGTACTGTGGATGTCACTGTTATGGGGGCACTGTGGATGTCACTAATATGGGGGCACTGTGGATGTCACTAATATGGGGGCACTGTGGATGTCATTGTTATGGGGGCGCTGTGGATGTCCCTGTTATGGGGGCACTGTGAATGTCACTGTTATGGGGGCACTGTGGATGTCACTGTTATGGGGGCACTGTGGATGTCATTGTTATGGGGGCACTGTGGATGTCACTGTTATGGGGGCACTGTGGATGTCACTGTTATGGGGTGCTGTGGATGTCACTGTTATGGGGGGGGACTGTGGATGTCACTGTTATGGGGGGGGACTGTGGATGTCACTATTATGGGGGGTACTGTGGATGTCACTGTTATGGGGGCACTGTGGATGTCACTGTTATGGGGTCACTGTGGGTGTCACTGTTATGGGGGCGCTGTGGATGTTACTGTTATGGGGCACTGTGGATGTCACTGTTATGGGGCACTGTGGGTGTCACTATTATGGGGGGCACTGTGGATGTCACTGTTATGGGGGCACTGTGGATGTCACTAATATGGGGGCACTGTGGATGTCATTGTTATGGGGGCGCTGTGGATGTCCCTGTTATGGGGGCACTGTGGATGTCATTGTTATGGGGGCGCTGTGGATGTCACTGTTATGGGGGCACTGTGGATGTCACTGTTATGGGGGCACTGTGGATGTCACTGTTATGGGGCACTGTGGATGTCACTGTTATGGGGTCACTGTGGATGTCATTGTTATGGGGGCACTGTGGATGTCACTGTTATGGGGGCCACTGTGGGTGTCACTGTTATAGGGGCACTGTGGATGTCACTGTTATGGGGGCACTGTGGATGTCATTGTTATGGGGGCGCTGTGGATGTCATTGTTATGGGGGCGCTGTGGATGTCACTGTTATGGGGGCACTGTGGATGTCACTGTTATCGGGGTACTGTGGATGTCATTGCTATGTGGGGCACTGTGGATGTCACGTTATGGGGGTGTAGCGTTATACTACCCTACCTCGTGAGATTTCCCTACCTCCTGACTTCCCGTCGCACGGCTAATGATGTGAGGAGGCGTTCCTGAGTTTTGACGATCTGCGCATGCGCAAACCGACAGTTTATGGAAAATCTCAGCGGAGTTCAGCTTCACACCGGGACACTGCGCATGCGCAGGAGAGCCTCAGTAGGGAAATATTACGGCCTAGTACGCAAGCGCGGCTAACTCCGGCCAGCACATGCGCAGTGTCCCGGTGTGAAGCTGAACTCTGCTGAGATTTTCCATAAACTGTCGGTTTGCGCATGCGCAGATCGTCAAAACTCAGGAACGCCTCCTCACGTCATTAGCCGTGCGACGGGAAGTCAGGAGGTAGGGAAATCTCACGAAGTAGGGTAATGTAACGCTACAGGGGCACTGTGGATGTCACTGGTATGGGGACACTGTGGATGTCACTGTTATGGGGGCACTGTGGATGTCACTGTTATGGGGGCACTGTGGATGACACTGTTATGGGGCACTGTGGATGTCACTGTTATGGGGCACTGTGGATGTCACTGTTACTGGGGCACTGTGGCTGTCTCTGGTATGGGGGCACTGTGGGTGTCACTGTTATGGGGGCACTGTGGATGTCACTGTTATGGGGCACTGTGGATGTCACTGTTATGGGGGCACTGTGGATGTCACTGTTATGGGGCACTGTGGGTGTCACTGTTATGGGGGCACTGTGGATGACACTGTTATGGGGGCACTGTGGGTGTCACTGTTATGGGGGCTCTGTGGATGTCACTGTTATGGGGGCACTGTGGATGTCACTGTTATGGGGGCACTGTGGATGTCACTGTTATGGGGCACTGTGGATGTCACTGTTATGGGGCACTGTGGATGTCACTGTTATGGGGGCACTGTGGATGTCACTGTTATAGGGGCACTGTGGATGTCACTGTTATAGGGGCACTGTGGCTGTCTCTGGTATGGGGGCTCTGTGGATGTCACTGTTATGGGGCACTGTGGATGTCACTGTTATGGGGGCGCTGTAGATGTCACTGTTATGGGGGCACTGTGGATGTCACTATTATGGGGGCACTGTGGCTGTCTCTGGTATGGGGGCACAGTGGATGTCACTGTTATGGGGGCACTGTGGATGTCACTGTTATGGGGGCACTGTGGATGTCACTGTTATGGGGGCACAGTGGATGTCACTGTTATGGGGGCACAGTGGATGTCACTGTTATGGGGGCGCTGTGGATGTCACTGTTATGGGGGCACTGTGGATGTCACTGTTATGGGGGCACTGTGGGTGTCACTGTTATGGGGCACTGTGGATGTCACTGTTACTGGGGCACTGTGGCTGTCTCTGGTATGGGGGCTCTGTGGATGTCACTGTTATGGGGGCACTGTGGATGTCACTGTTATGGGGGCACTGTGGATGTCACTGTTATGGGGGCACTGTGGATGTCACTGTTATGGGGGCACAGTGGATGTCACTGTTATGGGGACACTGTAGATGTCACTGTTATGGGGGCACAGTGGATGTCACTGTTATGGGGGCGCTGTGGATGTCACTGTTATGGGGGCACTGTGGATGTCACTGTTATGGGGGCACTGTGGATGTCACTGTTATGGGGGCACTGTGGGTGTCACTGTTATGGGGCACTGTGGATGTCACTGTTACTGGGGCACTGTGGCTGTCTCTGGTATGGGGGCGCTGTGGATGTCCCTGTTATGGGGGCACTGTGGATGTCACTGTTATGGGGGCACTGTGGATGTCACTGTTATGGGGGCACTGTGGATGTCACTGTTATGGGGGCACTGTGGATGTCACTGTTATGGGGGCACTGTGGATGTAATTATTATGGGGGCACCGTGGGTGCACTTACATACATATTATATACAATTTACAGCACCTCATCCAGCCTATGTTCATATAAAACACTTGATATATTATTATAGACACGATCAGAGCTGAGATGACTTCTCGGTATAGAGGAAAGCTGCCAGTGTCCTCTTTTCCCTTGGACCTACCTTCTCAAAGTTCCTGCAGGGACCCCCATATTCAATCATCTGGTACTTGTGTAAGCAGGTAATATTTGAATGTATCCATACGGTGGATCTCCAAAATAAATTTTTACTGATGGGCCCCTAGGCACCCCAGTCTGACACTGCCTGCACATCTACCATTGCTATACCCTGTGCATGCAGCAGGTGACGCTGTGGAGCCGAGCCCTATAGAACTGCACATCCACCGTCGCTATACTCAGTATATACAGTAGGTGGCGCTGTGGAGCTGAGCACCGTAGACCTGCACTTCCGCCAGTGCTGTACTCAGTGTATGCAGCAGGTGGCGCTGTGGTGCCGAGCCCCATAGAACTGCACTTCTGCCAGCGCTATGCTCAGTATATACAGCAGGTGGCGCTGTGGAGCCGAGCACCATAGAGCTGCACTTCTGCCAGCGCTATGCTCAGTATATAAAGCAGGTGGCGCTGTGGAGCCGAGCACCATAGAGCTGCACTTCTGCCAGTGCTGTACTCAGTGTATGCAGCAGGTGGCGCTGTGGTGCCGAGCCCCATAGAACTGCACTTCTGCCAGCGCTATGCTCAGTATATACAGCAGGTGGCGCTGTAGAGCCGGGCCACATAGACCTGCACTTCTGCCAGTGCTATGCTCAGTGTATGCAGCAGGTGGCGCTGTGGAGCCGGGCCCCATAGACCTGCACTTCTGCCAGCGCTATGCTCAGTGTATGCAGCAGGTGGCGCTGTGGAGCCGGGCACCATAGACCTGCACTACTGCCAGCGCTATGCTCAGTGTATGCAGCAGGTGGCGCTGTGGAGCCGAGCCCCATAGACCTGCACTTCTGCCAGCGCTATGCTCAGTGTGTGCAGCAGGTGGCGCTGTGGAGCCGAGCCCCATAGACCTGCACTTCTGCCAGCGCTATGCTCAGTATATACAGCAGGTGGCGCTGTGGAGCCGAGCCCCATAGACCTGCACTTCTGCCAGTGCTATGCTCAGTCTATACAGCAGGTGGCGCTGTGGGCCGAGCCCCATAGACCTGCACTTCTGCCAGCGCTATACTCAGTATATACAGCAGGTGGCGCTGTGGCACCGAGCCCCAGAGATCTGCATTTCTGCCAGCGCTATACTCAGTGTATGCAGCAGGTGGCGCTGTGGAGCCGGGCCCCATAGACCTGCACTTCTGCCAGCGCTATGCTCAGTGTATGCAGCAGGTGGCGCTGTGGAGCCGGGCACCATAGACCTGCACTACTGCCAGCGCTATGCTCAGTGTATGCAGCAGGTGGCGCTGTGGAGCCGAGCCCCATAGACCTGCACTTCTGCCAGCGCTATGCTCAGTGTGTGCAGCAGGTGGCGCTGTGGAGCCGAGCCCCATAGACCTGCACTTCTGCCAGCGCTATGCTCAGTCTATACAGCAGGTGGCGCTGTGGAGCCGAGCCCCATAGACCTGCACTTCTGCCAGGGCTATGCTCAGTCTATACAGCAGGTGGCGCTGTGGAGCCGAGCCCCATAGACCTGCACTTCTGCCAGTGCTATGCTCAGTCTATACAGCAGGTGGCGCTGTGGGCCGAGCCCCATAGACCTGCACTTCTGCCAGCGCTATACTCAGTATATACAGCAGGTGGCGCTGTGGCACCGAGCCCCAGAGATCTGCATTTCTGCCAGCGCTATACTCAGTGTATGCAGCAGGTGGCGCTGTGGAGCCGGGCCCCATAGACCTGCACTTCTGCCAGCGCTATGCTCAGTGTATGCAGCAGGTGGCGCTGTGGAGCCGAGCACCATAGATCTGCACTTCTGCCAGCGCTATACTCATTATATACAGCAGGTGGCGCTGTGGTGCCGAGCCCCAGAAATCTGCACTTCTGCCAGTGCTATGCTCAGTATATACAGCAGGTGGCGCTGTGGAGCCGGGCACCATAGATCTGCACTTCTGCCAGCTCTATGCTCAGTATATACAGCAGGTGGCGCTGTAGAGCCGGGCCACATAGACCTGCACTTCTGCCAGTGCTATGCTCAGTGTATGCAGCAGGTGGCGCTGTGGCGCCGAGCACCATAGATCTGCACTTCTGCCAGCGCTATACTCATTATATACAGCAGGTGGCGCTGTGGTGCCGAGCCCCAGAAATCTGCACTTCTGCCAGTGCTATGCTCAGTATATACAGCAGGTGGCGCTGTGGAGCCGGGCACCATAGATCTGCACTTCTGCCAGCTCTATGCTCAGTAAATACAGCAGGTGGCGCTGTGGAGCCGGGCACCATAGACCTGCACTTCTGCCAGTGCTATGCTCAGTCTATACAGCAGGTGGCGCTGTGGAGCCGAGCCCCATAGACCTGCACTTCTGCCAGCGCTATGCTCAGTCTATACAGCAGGTGGCGCTGTGGCGCCGTGGCGCCGAGCACCATAGATCTGCACTTCTGCCAGCGCTATACTCATTATAGACAGCAGGTGGCGCTGTGGAGCCAGGCACCATAGATCTGCACTTCTGCCAGCGCTATGCTCAGTGTATGCAGCAGGTGGCGCTGTGGAGCCGATCCCCATAGACCTGCACTTCTGCCAGCGCTATGCTCAGTATATACAGCAGGTGGCGCTGTGGAGCCGGGCCCCATAGACCTGCAGTGTGCAGTCCTCCCTCTCTCCTCCCCCTGTCCTATTCCAGCAGCCTGCCCCCTCCCCCATCATTGGCTATTCCTCCCCTCCTCCCCTGGCTGTGTGTCTGCTGTGCCCAGTCTCCAGTCTGTCGGCCCTTCATGGAGCCCCCCGGACTCCTGCGCTCTGCCTGCTCCTCCTGACACAAAGAAGCCAGCATCCAGCTGCCCATCACTGCCTGCCTGTCACCCGAGCTGGAGCAGCCCGGGGACGGAGGGAGGCTGCCCCCCGGACCTCTCACTCCACCACCCCTGGGATTTATGGTTGCTTCTTGGCCCTCCTCAGGCACCATGCAGCCCCCTCCAAGAAAGGTGAGGAGGGAAGGGGGGAGAAGGGGCAAATAGAGGGGTGGGGGCTGCCGGGCCCTCCCCCTCAGTGCATGCTGCCTGCATTGTGTGCTGTGGCCTCCCCTGACACATTGTAACGACCTGAGCAGCTGATGACAGCGGGAAGTTACAGTGTAACAGTCCGGGCTGATTGTATAATGTATGTGAGTGATGCTTCATCTCCTGAACTGATACATTGTGACAGACAGATCTGCACAGACACATTGTAACAGATGCTCAGACCTGCAGGATGGGGACAGCACTGATGCATGGGAACTACCTGCAGGTCACTCTCAGAGCTGAGGGTTTGCTGCAGTTTCCACATTTGATACATTATATACTGTCACATGAATGCAGATGATTCCAGGCTGGGCCTGCAGCTACTGGCAGCTCTGTCTTCACTGCCTTGCTGAGGGTAGGCTGCTGCTGCTGCTGTCTGTATGGGGCCGAGGGTAGGCTGCTGCTGCTGCTGTCTGTATGGGGCCGAGGGTAGGCTGCTGCTGTCTGTCTGTACGGGGCCGAGGGTAGGCTCCCGCCGCTGTCTGTACGGGGCCGAGGGTAGGCTGCCGCCGCTGTCTGTACGGGGCCGAGGGTAGGCTGCCGCCGCTGTCTGTACGGGGCCGAGGGTAGGCTGCCGCCGCTGTCTGTACGGGGCCGAGGGTAGGCTGCCGCCGCTGTCTGTACGGGGCCGAGGGTAGGCTGCCGCCGCTGTCTGTACGGGGCCGAGGGTAGGCTGCTGCCGCTGTCTGTACGGGGCCGAGGGTAGGCTGCCGCCGCTGTCTGTACGGGGCCGAGGGTAGGCTGCCGCCGCTGTCTGTACGGGGCCGAGGGTAGGCTGCCGCCGCTGTCTGTACGGGGCCGAGGGTAGGCTGCCAGCCTGCACTGATCTGTGACCTGCAGGATATAGACACCTGGATGATGTGTGGAGCAGTTGCTGCAGATTCCACTTTGATGTCGGCTCATCTGCACTTGACATTCAGGGATTAGAATTTGCAGCATTTCCTGACTGCTTCCTCCTCCTCGGATACACCGTCGGATACACTGTCGGATACACTGATGCTATCTCCATAAATCTCTGTGATCTGCAAACTAGATACAAGGGGATTACAGTCCGCAGCAGCTTCCACCCAGGATGCAGTAACTGAACTCTTGGAAGCTCCTGGATGATACATTTTATGAAATGCTTGGCGCTGCAGAAATGTGATACATTGTGACGACCTGAGCTGCAGGTTTGCAGCAGTTTCCATCGCATCTGTCACATGAATGCAGATTATCGCACCTACATTTGTGTTCATGTCAGGTGGCCGCCCTACCTGCCAGGCTGAGGGTAGGTGGCCGCCCTACCTGCCAGGCTGAGGGTAGGTGGCCGCCCTACCTGCCAGGCTGAGGGTAGGTGGCCGCCCTACCTGCCAGGATCCCTTATGACCTCAGAGGGTATGGATACGTAGTATATGACGTTGGATACATTGTAACGACCCTGCAGACTGCACATTGAAGGGGGTGTGTCCCCACATGGTGCGTCGGCACTGAAGGCCTGGGCAACCGGAGTGTGCACCCAGGATTCTACACATGGCACCCAAACCCATGAAGTGGCGGCTGAACAGAATTCTGATTGGGCGGTGGTACTGTATGGTAGTATTGGGGCGCTATAGCAGCCGTACAGCGCCCATTCACATTAGATTACAACCTAGGTAGAACCCACAGATTTTAGCTGGAGTGGGCACCTTTTTATGTATGGGGGTGCCCAGGCTGTTCGTCAGGGGAAAGAAAGATCTGCCAGATGGGATATCAACATGCCTGACCCTTGTCTTTCATAGGAGATAAGCGTCCGCCAGTGGTATCATGTAGTGGCTTCCCATTGACATATGGGGGCGGGGGTCAGTGTGTGGGCAACCACCCAACAGCTTGTGTGGCACCAACAGGCATGGCATAAACGACAACCAATCCAGCCCTGGCCTCATGGATTATAGTTCCCGTGTTTTACTCTGGATACATTGTACATACATATGTGATCGGGAACAACCCTTCAGAATTCTGGGGTTGTCTCATCATGGACAATGGGGGCATTTCCTAGTGATATAGGTGCGGGTCCCACACCTAATATCGAGAGCAGAGCCCCGCAAGTTAAGGAGGGCGCACTGTGCATGCGCAGCCGCCCTCCATTCATTTTCTATGGGGCCGGCAAAAATATTTGCGTCGGCCCCATAGAAATGAATGGGAGCGGGGGACGCGCATGCGCAGTACGGTCCCATTCACTTCTGTGGGGAGCCGGCTTGGTGGTGGCCGAACCGGAGTCCTCCAGCCACCACCTTGCGGAGCTCCGTTCTCAATATAGGTGCGGGTCACAGCCCCTTTAAAATACATCAGGTTTTCACACAAGTCCTACAAGTAGATAAAGAACCAAATGCAAAAAACGAGTCAAATATATTAGACTTGATGATTTATTTATTGAGGACCAATATCGCACGTCACGTGAACCTTTAGGATGAGCAGATCATGTGGCGGTGAAATTAGTAGTGTTTTTAATGAATGGGATGACAATTGGTTGCGAGTGGGCGACCTGCTTAACGTATAGACCAGGGATCTATCCAAGTCTGATCGTCACGGTCTATAGCCTCATTCACACCTCAGAGTTTCACGGACGTGTGCTGTGCGTGTTCTCCACGTCCCCATTCATTTTAATGTGTGTATTCGCACATCAGTGTGTTGGCACGGTCCGTGGATTCGTGGTTTTAGCACGGATGCATGCTCTATTTTGTCCGTGTTGCATCCGTGTTTCACGGATCATTAAGAGATTCTTTGAAAATGATTTTTCAGCTGTTCAGTGTCAGTGAAACACGGATGCAACATGGACCCAACACGGATCCTTCACGGACAGCTTCACCGATGCATCACTGACCACCTGCTTGTGGATTTGAGCATGGACACGGACGTGTGAATGAGGCTTATGTTTGTGGAAGTGTATCTTGACACAAACAATGGAGATTTATGAGGACCTCAGAAGAAGAGTTGTTGCTGCTCATGTGGCCGGAAAAGGTTATAAAACTGGGAAAGATTTCTTAAAACTGGTGTAAAGGAAAACCGGTTTAGTTGCCCCTAGCAGCCAATCAGATTCCACCTTTCATGTTTCACAGCTGCTTTGGAAAATAAAAGGTGGAATCTGATTGGTTTCTATAGGCAACTAAGCCAGTTCTACTAAACACAACTTTTGATCAATCTCCCCCCATATGTGTCGAGTTGGAAAACGACTCCGATCCCTGAGTGAAATAGTTTTTCACTAACATTTACGCTTGGGACCAGGTGTAAATGTTAGGGAATCTGCCAGTGTTGTTGCCCATGCAGAACGCACATTGCCGCTGTCCGTGTTTTGCGGATCCGCAAAACACGTTGCGGATGTGTGAATGGACCCTTAGTGGGGAGAATGCCTAAAAACTCAGTGGGACACATTTACTATTGTGTTGGCACCTGTTTTAGGCCTCTTGTACATGAAGGTTGTGCATCCATTCCGTGCATTGGGGGCCGCAATTTGCGGTCCCCAATGCACGGGCAACCTCCGTGCGGCGGCCGGGACGGATCGAGACACGTACAACTTGAATGGGTCCGTGATCCGTCCACACCGAAGTTCTATTTTATTGCGGTGCGCAGGCGTAGACAGAAACACCCCGGAAGCTTTCCGTACTGCTTCCGTGGGGTTCCCATCTCCGTAATTGCGGAACCATTAAAATTAATGGGTCCGCATCCGTGATGTGTATTGCACACGGGCTGGTGCTCGCGTATTGCGTACCCGCCGTATGCGGGCCGCAATACTGCCACAGGCACACAACGTTCGCGCGCAAGAGGCCTTAGATAGTTGTTTAGTTTTTTTGTGTCAATTACTTCTGAAATTGCGCCTGTCTTGGGGGCTTTTGCACCTTGTTTTTTTTTTTTTTTATTAGAAGTTTTCCAACGTTTGCAACTTTTTTCTGCTCTATTTATACAGCCCCTTTTTTTTGCCTGAATTTGTCGCAAAAAGTCTAGTTTTTACTCCACTCCAGGCTGATGAACTTTTCTTCATCTGTTTTCAGTGGTGAAAAACGACTTTTATATATTTTTTTTTATTGCAATAAAAGTCACACTTTCCAAGAGACATGAAACTTTTGTCTGCAGAGATGCGTCTTTTTTTTTTTTTTTTTTTTTTTTTTTTTTTTCTTCGTGCGCCGATACGTTCATTAGATCAGTCTTGGTGAATATAAACCTAACTGAAAAACAACCAGCAGAGCTCAGACTAATAACGATACGCAGAGTCTGTCATCAACGGCTGAGCAACTGTTTATAAATACCCGCCAAAAAGACAGACGAATGAAACGCGCCGGCCTAATTTCACACCTAAAACCAGACAAGCTTGATAATTGTGCCCCAATGCCTTTCTCATAAAAACTAATATTCATGAGTCCAACATCAGTGGACGCTAAACAACAATGTGGTGCATGGCAGGATTGACTCTGCTCTCCAAAAAGAACATTGCTGCTCGTCTGCACTTTGCTGAAGATCACCTGGACAAGCCAGAAGGCTATTGGAACAATTGGACGTCTGAGGATTTCCCCCCTCCGGCGGTCCATGCACCTAGAGTAAAAACTATTGGAGTCACAAGAAGTGGTCCTCAGACCAAAAATGTTGGTGAATGACTCCCAATGTATCTGCAAACTGTAGGACTATATCAGGCTGCCTATATACCTGAGAGGAAACGATTGGTCTTTCATCTGGATGATAACCCCCATCAGTGGCGTGTAGAGGTTAATGATGCCAGGCCTGTGCCGTGATACATTGTAGCGGTCTGGAATGGTCTATGTGGCGGTGTCCACGCTGTAACGCTCTGCATCGCTATCAGCCGCAGTCAGGCCCTGCAGGGGATGTGACCGGTTTGTGCTGAGTGTGCAGGGACGTCCTCCTCTGTAGGTGACCGGGATAATTGCGTTGCTATAGCTGCCTGTAGACGGCACACCGCAGACGAAGCAGAGCTGAGCCTGTTTGGGTGAAGCAGAGTAGTGTCTGTCTGAGGTCTGTGTGAGGAAACTGCAGTGTAACATCGCTGCATAATGAGAAGTTCTGCAACTTTCTGATAGACTTTGTGCTTCCTCACTTATTACAAGATCTCTGCTTGCTGTCATTGAGTGAAATCATTCTTACTTGCATCCTAAGGCTACATGCACACGAACGTATTTTGTTTCCGCGTCCGTTCTGTTTCTTTTTTTGCAGATAGGATGCTGACCCATTCAGTTCAATGGAGCTGTTAAAAAATGCGTATAGTCAACCGTTTGTTTTCCGCATCCGTTGTCCGTGGTTCCATTCTGCAAAAAATATAGAGCATGTCCTATTCTTGTCCCTTTTGCGGACAAGGATAGGCATATACAATGGATCCGCTAACAAAAACGGATGCCATATGGACGTCATACATTTATTTTTATTTTTTGCGGACCGCAAAACACATACGTTCGTGTGCATGTAGCCTAAGTGTGCGCTCCGTGGCCGTATTGCGGACTGCATTTGCATCACGCAAATCCGGAGATGTGGAACTGAAGCATGGAACGAAACCCTACGGAAGCACTACGCGGGGTTTCGTCCGGTACTTCCATTCCGCAAAAAGATAGAACATGTTCTATCTTTTTGCGGAACGTCTGGATCGCGGACCCATTAAAGTTAATGGGTTCGCGATCCGCTGCCCCACGGACGGTGATCCTCAGCTCACGTCATGATGGGATTCACAGTGGCAAGAATGTTCCAATTCACAGACAGCTAGCAGGGGTTTTGATAATGCAGCCCTTTTATACGGTCATACGAAACTGTCCAGATTGGACACAATCGTAACAAACCCTAAGCTATGAGAAGTATTAGGTCACAAAGGGATTTTCAGTCTCCGAATGTTAATAAGCATTATCCTGTTCACTGACAGCAAGCAAAGATCTTGATAATGCAGCTCCAGGACCTCCTTACTGCTGCCATACAGTCTAGACCAGTGTTCCCCGACCTGTGGCTCGCCAGCTGTTGCAAAACTACAACTCCCATCATGTCCATCAGAGCATGATTGGAAATGTCATTTTGCAAAAGCTGGAGAGCTACAGGTCACTGGTCTAGGCCGTGTGCAACTGTAACAAGCCCTCAGCTGTGAGAAGCATTAGGTCATGGTGGGGCCTCCAGCCTCTGGATGTGTACTAGATTGTTCCTGTTCACTGACAGCAAGCATGGGTCTTGATAATGCAATCCCAGGGCCTCTTCACTACTGTCATACTGGGCTGTCTCGACTGGATGCAACTGCAACAAGCCCTCAGCTATGAGAAGCATTAAGTCATGGTGGGGCTCTCGGCCTCTCAATGTAAATAAGATTGTTCCTGTTCGCTGACAGCAAGCAGAGGTAACACATGCATGTTATTGCGGTTGTCTGGAGACTACGGGTTTAAACGTATCGCCTCGTTTCTCGTCCGCAGCTCTCCTGCTCAGGTATGCTCTAGCAGCGTGTCTTGCGGATTACAGTGGCGATGATAATGGATGGGTGTGGGATGTAAGTAGTCATTACCTGCGGAGCAGCGCTCCAGGCGAGGACCTACCTGATGCATTCTGAGGCCTGGGAGCGAGGCGCGCCATGACAGATGGGTTCAGGCCATGAATTTAGCTGCTGCGTTTCCTATTGGGCGTTTTGGTGGTCACATGTTGGACATTTTCAAGATCTCTGCTTGCTGTCAGTCAATAAGAATCTTCCATTTCCGGAGGCTGAAAACCTGGGCAGACCTAATACTTCTCACAGCTAAGGGGTTGTCACAATGGTTAAATTGACTGGTACGTTTTACCTGCGCTGATACATTGTAACAAACTCTCTGCACGGGATTGTGCTGCAGACGGCTGTCAGGACTGGATACTGTACATTGGGCCCCGCAGTGTGGAATGTTGTGACCTGTCAGCCCCGCTGTAAGGTGTTTGTCATGGTGGAGCCGTCTAGCTTTCCACGAATGTTTCACGTGACCAGATCTCGCTCTACCTGTGCTTGCCTGCACGTGGCGAGAGGAGCTATTTCTGGAAATCTGTGTCCCTGGTTACACCGCGCTGCAAAGGAGCGCTCCCCTACCACCTAGTGAACATGCAGATGTAGCAGAGCTGGGTGTGTTAGTTAACTATCTGCTTCCCACACCATAGATATATTCCATAGGAAATCACATTGATTGACACAATAAACTCTGCTACATCCTGTGGGCGCCACGTGTATTGTGCCCTCGTTTCATATCTAAGGTTTAGGTGTCCATTGATCGGGAGGAAAGACCACCGGGTCCCAGGAGAGGAATTGGGCACGGGTTTTTATTTATTTATTTTTTATATTATTTATGTTTCCTTTATTTATATTTAGTTACATTGTTACTTCTGTTTATTTAATTCACATTTTCTATTTATTTTTAAAAAAAATTGGGCATTTTAATTTTCGCTGAATCTTCGGACGATGTTTCTCCATTTCATTCTTCGCTTTCTTCTCATTATGGGCTAATAAAATGAAATAAATAAAAAAGTAATGGATATAAGACAGAATCTAAAATATGAAGGCCGGTTTGATACATATTTCACAGATAATACATCAGGGGCAGATGTATATAACTGACGTAGCTCGCCCAGCTGCGCTGGGGCCCAAAGACAGCGCTGGGGCCACTCCACGCCTGTTTATAGTCTCCAGGGGTATTGCGGATGACACAGACAACGCATCATCCTGGGCAGCCAATCACAGAGACTCTTTGATTAAGCTACTCTCTGATTGGTTGAATGCTGATGATATAATAATAACCTGTTTCTCAGCTACCCTGTCATTGGTTGACAGCTGATGATGTCATAGCTGTGCGTCTGAGCTGCTCTCTGATTGGCTGATCGCTGATGTCGTATCAGCCTTTAGTTTAGGTAGTCAACCCTCATCAGAAACCCTAAGCAGGGACATTTTCAACTCTTGCACTGCCTTAGACCTCCAAAACGTTCCGTCTTTAACCCCTTCTCTGCACTAAATGTTTTGAGCCCCCTTACAGCCCTAGACCACACGGGATGCCGCCCAATGATGCAGGGAGGGGGGGCACTAAGAGCTTGCTGGTGGAGGAGGCCCCAGACCCCATTGCCACCTGGGGCGGTGATCTCGGCTTGAGTTGGGGCTCCTCTCATCGGGGGCTCTGTAGTAGTAGTAGTAGTACCCCTCGTATTTCTGTGAGTTCGGACTGGGACTTCTCCTGTGAGTTATGAATCGTCTTTATCATTTTGGGGAACTCCTTACAAGACGTTGTCCTCGGTGTAGGTTTTGGGGAATTTTTTGGGTCTTGTCGACAAAAGAATGAATTGTCCGGATTGTTTTATTTGTTACTTCTCCAAATACTGAGGATGTGGGGGGGGGGGGGGGGGGGGACTTAACCGAGGAGGTGACGGCAGAACCCCTCCATTTTTTGGAAGTGCTCTCCTCATAGTCTGGAGATCATGGCGTTGCTGGTGTCTTGGAGGAGGATGGCTGCAGCGGGCGAGGTGGTCGGTGGTGGGCAGGTAGGTTCCTGCCGGCGGGTAATGCTTTCTAGCAAATACTGTACATGAGGGAACTGCATTATGAGCAATTCTCTGATTTACTTTTCTAGCAGTCGTGGTGGCTGTTTTCAAGACTACAGCTCCCAGCATGCCCTGCCAGCCGCAGGCCACATTAGGGTATGTTCACACACAGCTTTTTGCCTTTTTTTTTACAGCTTTCCTAGACATCGTGTTTTCTTTTTTTTGTTTTTGTTAAATAGCAGGAAATATTATTTTAACCGCTTGATAGAGGACAATTCAAGGACAGATGGATTTTTATTTTATAGGAAATCCTCTTTAAAAGAATTGCTTGCAGTTGGGGGGTGCATTGGTTGCTTTTCTGTCCACAGAATTGGTTGAACACATCATCCACGTGGACTATACATGGTTGAAATTGTGTGGGGCCCCCGAAGTTCTTACAGACCTCGAGAGCCCAGGAGTCATAATGCAGCCGGGGAGGTGATTCTCTATCATTATCATGTTCTTGGCAGTAATCTGTTGTGTCAAAGACCAATGGGACAGGTAGTGGTAAACCACAGAGATTAGAAGACATAGAACTGGTGCCAGTGAGGACTGTATGGTGCCGGGTGTCAGCAATCTGGTCTTGCCCTGATGAAATACTTACTGTATGTACCCCAGAGCTGTACTCACTATTCTGCTGGTGGAGTCACATACATTACTTATCCTGTACTGATCCTGAGTTACATCCTGTGTTATCCTCCAGAGCTGCACTCACTATTCTGCTGGTGGAGTCACTGTCTACATACATTACATTACTTATCCTGTACTGATCCTGAGTTACATCCTGTATTATACTCCAGAGCTGCACTCACTATTCTGCTGGTGGAGTCACTGTGTACATACATTACTTATCCTGAGTTACATCCTGTATTATACTCCAGAGCTGCACTCACTATTCTGCTGGTGGAGTCACTGCTTGCAATTAAGTAAATTTGTAAATAGTTTTGATTTGATAATCCCCTCCCGTTTGTGTATACAGCTTATATGCAGGCCTATGTGCCTGCATGGTTACAGACTACCAATTAACCCTGTGTAGTCTGATTTGGTCAGTCATGTGATACTCCACTCCCACTTTTGTTTCACATTTTTCTTTAATGAAGAACTTTGGATCCTTTCTATGCCGTCACCTTCTCCTCTCCTCCTCATTGCTCCTGGGCTGTTTCATTGTCTTTGCAGAGTACGCTCAGCCGTGGCGCATCGTACGGGATGTAGTGCCCTTCACAGGTAGCTATCAAGGGGTTTTGTTTCTTAAAAAAATAAAAATAAAATAGGGGTGACCCACATTTTTCACCCCCCATTTCTGTGAAAAGTGGCAAGAAAGTGCATCTCGTCTCTCTGGAGGACCAATCACATTCAGACAGTCCATTGAGTTCAATGGGTTACATGTAATACCTCGTCTCTCCTGTGGTGTCACTGCAGAGGTATTGAGCACTTGTTGCCAGCTGATCGCAGGACTCCTCATGATCGCTGTCTTTTCAGGGTGGCCCTTCTGTTCAAAGAGTGATATTCAAAATGTGAGCACCCCCTTTAAAGAGAGCGTTAGCACAGTGTTGACTAATTTAAGTGCCAGCCAGCAGAATCTGAATGCAGCTTTTGCTGTGACTGGAGGATAAGTTAGGTTGCAATTTGACAGTGCATGACAGATAAATTGCACCATGCGACTTGTGCTCTGCATAATGCTCATTTGTGCTGTAATATGGTGATAACGTATCAGTGTGTTATTATAACATCCGCCAGCTGCAGTGTCGGTCCTACTGATCGTTGTGGTGATTATATTCACCTTCTCTTTCATGTTTTAGCGCTGGTTTATTTTGCCGTTAGATCTCCTCCCCGATTTATAACCCGCAGTGAGAGATCCAGATAACGGCGGCCGCTGCAGAGTTTCGTTTCTGGGGATGATTCATTTTGCTTTCCATTTCCCACCTGCTCGGCTGGTTTTGTGTGTGACGGGCGCGTTTCCTTCACCTCTGCGCAGGTGACGTGGAGGCTGGATGATGTCTGTAGCTGCAGGCGACACTATACACTTCAATGAAGTCTTTAGAATTCTAACTGCAGCTTTGGGTGTGACTAGAGTCTGCTTCCTGCTATCCTAGCTGGAGTTATGGTGACAGCTAAAGAGTTACCCTGGGTTCACACCTGAGCGTTCTGAAAGGAGCGCTCTGTATGCGCGATTGTACCGGCGTTTACAATCGCGCATACAGAGACAGGCGAACACACATTGTCGCGCGTTCCCGAATATCTATGTACGGGAACGCGCGACAAAACGCCCCAAAAAAGCTCAAGAACTTGTTTGAGCGTCGGGCGTTTTACAGCGCGATCGTACGAGCTGTAAAACGCCCAGATGAGAACCATTCCCATAGGGAAGCATTGGTTTCTCCTTGTTGAGCGTTTTACAGCGCGTAGGTGTGAACTTAGGGTAAGGCTCCTTTCACACGGGCACAATGCGTGAGGTGAACGCATTGCATCCGCACTGAATCCGGACCCATTCATCTCTATGGGGCTGTGCACATTAGCGGTGATTTTCACGCATCACTTGTGCGTTGCGTGAAAATCGCAACATGCTCTAGATGTGCGTTTTTCACGGAACGCAGGCCCCATAGAAGTGAATGCGATTTTTCTTTTTTTTAACGCGTGGTTTCTAGGTGACGATTGGGACCCGATCTTTATTATTTTCTTTTATAACATGGTTATAAGGGAAAATAATAGCGTTCTTAATACAGAATGCTAAGTAAATTAGGGATGGAGGGGTTAAAAAAAAATTATGTAACTCACCTCATCTACTTGTTCGCGCAGCCCGTCTTCTCTTCTTTCTTCTTCTTTGAGGACCTGGAAGAAAAGGACCTTTGGTGACATCAGTGTCCTCATCACATGGTCCATCACCATGGTGATGGACCATGTGATGAGCACAGTGACGTCACCAAAGGTCCTTTTCTCCCAGGTCCTCGAAGAAGAAAGACAAGTCGGGCTGCGCAAACAAGTTAGTTTTTAACCCCTTCATCCCTAATTTACTTAGCGTTCTTAATACAGAAGGCTATTATTTTCCCTTATAACCATGTTATGAGGGAAAATATTAAAATCTACAGAATACCTAACCCAAACCCGAACTTCTGTGAAGAAGTCCGGGTTTGGGTCTGGGTACCACATTTAGTTTTTTTTTTCTCACGCGCGTGCAAAATGCATTGCACTTGCGCGGAAAAAAAATGAAGAACGCAACGCAATCGCATACAATACTCGCCCCACTCGCAGGCAAAATCGCACGATTTTCCAGCGACACACCCGCATCCTATCCGGCACTCACACACGACGCCCGTGTGAAAGAGACCTTAGGCTCCAGGTCCCAATTGGTGTTTTGACTGCTGCAATTTAGCTTTTAATACCTAAATTTTTATCTATCATAGACTCCACTCACACCCAAAGCAGCATTTACAATTGTATTAGTTCCCTGTGGTGCACTATGGGAGCTTAGATGGCAGTCACACTGTTGCAATGTAGTTCAGGGCGCTAGAGATGAGCATTGGTCCCATCATTTCCTAATGTACAGGTTCAGCTTTGTATGTGATTGGAGTAGAAAAAAATTCTAATCCTCTTTGTATCTATAGCAGGAAAATTTCCATAGGGTGTCTATAACGGAAGGAACAGTTATACCAATGATTACTTGGAGATACCCCCAACATTACACGTAGGGGTCAGCAATACCAGTAATGCCGTATAGTGGTGACATTAATAAAAACCCAAGTGCGGTAGATTTTTCTTGGTAATTAAAGTTGTCTTAAAGAATTTCCCTGAGCACACGTGTGTCCTCCTTGCCCTTTGATCCACCTGCTTGCCCGACATCTGCTTGGGTGAGGTACATCAATGACGTTTCGCTCCCCTGTGAAGTCGGGAGTAGCCCGGCCGTGTCCTTGATGTGGCAGATTACTGGGATTAGAAGTGGCTTTAGGGCTCATTTCACTTAAACTAAACTTCCCTTGTGCAAAAAAAATCCCAAGACACAAGTCTCTGAATGCTGACAACACTGCTGGAGAATGGATAGGCAAGACGTAACAGTGAATGGAATATTATCATTGTGGTCGTGTGCTTAATAATACCTCTAAATATCTCTAGCGTTCTGCAGGATACCAGATAGGCAGGTTGATACAACTGTGGACTGAATATTCTTAGTAATGTATGTTCATCATTACACTGTGAGATTATAATGACTGAATGGGTTTTAGGCTCTGAATATTTCTCGGGTACTGCAGGAGACTAGATAGGCAGGTTGATACAACTCTGGACTGAATAGTTACCATGGCATGACCATCCTGATTAGGAGAGTATGGGTTTATAGTGATTGAATAGCTCTGAATGCCTTTGTTGTTCTGATGGAGACTAGATAGGCAGGTTGATACAACTGTGGACTGAATTTTCATAGTAATGTATGTTCATCAATACGCTTCGAGGTTATAATGACCGACTGGGTTTTCTGCTCTGAATACTTCTCATGTACTGCAGGAGACTAGATAGGCAGGTTGATACAACTAAGAGCGGAATATACATAGTGTGGTTTCTCACTACTCATAAACTGTGGAATTGTAATGTCTGAACACAATATATTGTACTGTAGGAGACTAGATGGGCAGGTTATTTCAACTCTGGACTGACCAGATCCTGATTAGTAGAGTGTGGGTTTATAATGGTTGACTTGCTCTGAATGTCTATGTTGAACTGATTGAGACCAGATAGGGAGGTTGATGCTCTATAATGACTGCATACCATGGTTAAACTGTAGCCTAGATAGGCAGGTAGGTCCAACTGTAAACTGAATATGCACAGTGTGGTTTCCCACTATCGCTATACTATGGAATTGTAATGTCTGAATGGTCCTTTGACTCGGAACACCTTATGTTGTACTGCAGGAGACTAGATAGGCAGGTTGGTATACATGTACAGTAATGTCCTTTTTATGTTCGTCCCAGTAACAATGCGATGTAAGGCTATATGAATGACTGACTTTATTAACTCTGACTACGCTGCAGAACACAAGATAGGCAGGTAATACAGCTATGGACTGATTATTATCAGGATGAGGCAAGAGTATGGCCTTATAATGACTGACGGACAGAGCAGTTATACTGTTGGAGACTAGATAGGCAGATTGCTACAACTGTATGGCCTTATAATGACTGACGGACAGCGCAGTTATACTGTTGGAGACTAGATAGGCAGCTTGATACAACTGTATGGCCTTATAATGACTGACGGACAGCGCAGTTATACTGTCGGAGACTAGATAGCCAGGTTATCATCCCTCTTTCCTGGGACTGTATTAGGCTATTGTGGTCATTGGGTCCCACAAGGACTATTAACGCCTGCCATAAAGCAGAGCGCTCCCGCTGCGCTGCGCACACAGAGGATACATTGTATTTACTCCTCTTCTCCTGGGACATTTTCGTAATTTCTTCTTCTTCTCTACAATTTTAGGTGAAGGTTACACAAGAGCTGAAGAACATTCAGGCCGAACAGATGACGAAGCTGCAAGCCAAGCATCAGGCAGAATGTGATCTCCTCGAAGATATGAGGTAAGCCGTTTTTCCAGCCCGCCCCGCTGGATTCCTCTCCTGCTTGCTCGGCCTCCTCCTCTTTATTTTGGAAGAACAGTTGGTTTTAAGCAAACTCCAGGAACTGTCAGTGGAATTTCCTTTCGTTCTTCCTGTCCGCGGCTCGCAGAGCTGTCGCACAGCTGGAAAATGTGGAGCAGGCGCGGTGTTAAAGCGATATTGCCTTTTATTCTGGGCTCTATTGAAATCGTCAATTTTTTTTTTAGGGGCCTTCAGCTAGAAACAGCGCCACACCTGTTCACAGGTCATGTCTGGTATTACAACTCAGCCACATTCACTTCCATGGAGCTGTACTGCAGTACCAGACACAACCCATGGACAGGTGTGGCGCTGTTCTGGAGTAGAGCTGCCATTTTTTTTAAGTCAATGATAAGCATGCAGCTGGATCTTCTTGTGATATGTACAGTATAAGATGATTCTTCAGTCCGGTCATTTTTTATTGCAGTCGAAGGTATGCATGGAGTGGGGTCATGTCAGTGCTATGGGGTCTCATGGAAGGGGTTTTGGGACTTGGGGAAGCCAAGCAATTATTCAGTACTGGGCTATATCCCATGTTCCTCTGTTAATCCTACTGGAAATGTATTAGACTGTCCAATCCGTGATCACAGTGTGACATTATGTACAGACATGCCCCTATTGATAAGGGAATGGTCACACCTAGTTGTAAATTATTGTAACGGGAACAACACAGTGGACATCCTAATAAAGTATGTTACAGCATTGTTACTTAATAGGAATTGCAAGTTTACAGAAGAGATAGAAGTCCTTTTAAGAATATACAATAGCAAATCCAGCAGAACAGTGAGCACAGCTCTGGAGTATAATACAGGATGTAACTCAGGATCAGTACAGCATAAGTAATGTATGTACACAGTGACTGCACCAGCAGAATAGTGAGTGCAGCTCTGGAGTATAATACAGGATGTAACTCAGGATCATTACAGGGTAAGTAATGTATGTACACAGTGACTGCACCAGCAGAATAGTGAGTGCAGCTCTGGAGTATAATACAGGATGTAACTCAGGATCATTACAGGGTAAGTAATGTATGTACACAGTGACTGCACCAGCAGAATAGTGAGTGCAGCTCTGGAGGATAATACAGGATGTAACTCAGGATCAGTACAGGATAAGTAATGTATGTACACAGCGACTGCACCAGCAGAATAGTGAGTGCAGCTCTGGAGGATAATACAGGATGTAACTCATCGTGGGATCACAATTTTTCAAGGTGGACTGTTGCCTGTGTGACTTCCAGGACAGATGCATGTTTACCTTTTGGGGAGATGATACTGTGATACGGAGGCGGCTCAGGTTTTATAGCTGGTAGTAAAGCTTATCTGATCCATTATCCTCCGAATCTTAAATGATTGTTCCTTCAGCAAACTAATGAGCCGAAAACCACGCGTTAATAATGAACCGGAAAAAATGCAGATTCCATAATAAGGACGCTTTATGACGCACTCAAACCCTAATGTCATTATTTCCTTATTAATCAATTGCTTAAATCACAATTAACTATTCTGTTCATCCTGAGCTGCCTCGTTCTTCATTACAATGACTAGTCTACACTGAAGATGGACGCTTATTTGGAAAAGGGACGGGTGAGAAAGTTTGTCATGTTAGCAGTGCAGGGTCTTTAACCTAGATGAGTCGTTGTATTCATGAACCAGGCGGCTCAGGATGAAATAGGTTATTTTTTATTTTTTTTTCCTTTTTTGTTAGAGGATGAAGAAATACATTCCTGACTTGATTGTGGTCAGTAGGAGTTCATAAAAAGAGAAATTCCTAACATTACAAAAGAGTGGACTTTGAGAGGATCGTAAGGTTGCATTTCTGGAAAGGGTGTGGGAACATCACCCAGATCATGGATCAGGCTGACCGCAGCTGGAGCTGTCCTCTTTGGACTATCCCTTCTCGTGTGTTTGGTTATCCAGCAGACCAAAGGTTGGGGTCATTCCACTTGGGACCCATGATCTGCTATTACGGGGGAACATTCCAGAAACCTTGTTTCCTATAGATGACTATGTAAGAGGTCTTCCAGATAGAGAGAGCAATGGCTTTGGCCAATATAGGGGGGTCCATCCGTTTATTATCCCTATGTGCCCAAATACTCCACCCATTCAGGATCCATATAGCAGTGCTGTTGCTGCCGACATGGTGCCAGTTGTCATGGATAAGGCCTCATTCACACATACGTGGACTTTCACGGACCACAGTCCGTGAAAACCCGGCCTGCCTAGTGCACAAACCCGCGGCGATCATACAAGTGTATTACTGCACAGCGGCACGAAGCGCGCGGCGTCATAGCAACCAATGGTCCGTGAAAATTCACGTATGTGTGAATGAGGCCTAAATAATAAAGATATGAGGGTTTGCTGCTGATTTAATTGTCTAAGATATTTGTAGCCAACGAGGACCATCAGATGAACCCACAGATTTCCCAACTCTTCCCCCTTTGGAAGATGTTTGAGGATTGAGGGTGTTTGATTGAAACATGCCAATATATTGAGCCCATGAGAGATAAGGTGCTGCTTGAAGGGCCTGAAAGTTTGGGGGGGACAGAAGGTTGGTTTGATTGATGAAGGAGCCTGGAGGTTTGGTTGAGGGGCGGCGGGGGTTTGGTTGAGGGGCGGCGGGGGTTTGGTTGAGGGGCGGCGGGGGTTTGGTTGAGGGGCGGCGGGGGTTTGGTTGAGGGGCGGCGGGGGTTTGGTTGAGGGGCGGCGGGGGTTTGGTTGAGGGGCGGCGGGGGTTTGGTTGAGGGGCGGCGGGGGTTTGGTTGAGGGGCGGCGGGGGTTTGGTTGAGGGGCGGCAGAGCCCGGGGGTTTGGTTGAGGGGCGGCAGAGCCCGGGGGTTTGGTTGAGGGGCGGCAGAGCCCGGGGGTTTGGTTGAGGGGCGGCAGAGCCTGGGGGTGGGGGCTTTTCATTGGCCAAGCAGCAAAGGGTTGTCTTTTGTTGGGTCTCAACATTATGAAGCACATTCTCACTTTGTACTACATTGGAAAGAAGGAACGGGCGCTCTTTGCCCCGTGTATAAATAGGATCATACGATCTTTGGTTTGATGCATGTTTTGCATTCCAGAAATATGAATAGAATTAGTGCTTTGCTCATTTTTCCTGGATTTTCCATAATAACGTCCTGCCATCGTTAGCAGCCCTGATATTGGTCCTGGTGCCTGAAATGGCATAGTGGGTGGTCAGGGGTATCGTGGCTGGGTCACATATAGCATAACATCCCATGCTGAGGGGTACGGGTTTGACACATCCTAACATTTTTCACAGACCGCGTGGCTGCATTACAGGCTATCGGAGACTCGAGAATATCGGACTTGGGACTTGCAGCTGCCAGATCCGTTATTGCTCTTTGGTTGGAGTTTGGATGTTGACTTGGCTCTCAGACCTCGAAAAGGATGTAAAGCAAACACGAGAGGCCGGGCAGAAATCCAGAGCAGGAATGTGAAGTATTTACTGCTCCGAGTGTGCATACAATGTCCATGTTATAGACCACTGTGGTACACGCAACCATTATCACTATTCTTCACTGCCCCCCCATATCCTGGGCTTTATGTGATGGAGCTCCAAGTGGAGGAGCTATAGGGGGTTCAATGGTAGCAGTCGCCCCTGGATCCTAGCAGCTGAAGGGCCTCCCTCCCACATGAGAAGAATGTCCCATCGAGGTTCAGAGGCTCTTGCTCGCTAAATTATGTCTCCGACAGCCCTAAAGTAAAGACAAACTCCTGGTCACGACTCAAGCCACCTCCAATACTCAGATTGGCATTTTGATCTATGGGCGAGTTGACCCTAGCAGGTGGCATGAGAAAGCCCTGCAGATGTTCACGATGCATGTCCTGATTTTGGGGCTTCCTTCTAAGGCTTGTTCCAGCTCCCATCATTTAAGGACAAGAGGGCACCCTGCATGTTGCTCCTGAGCTTTGACCATTGTCCCCTGTGGCCCACTGGCAAAATCACGCTGATGTTCCCTCTTGGACATCTTCCTCAACAACTATGGGAAAGCAGGGATCACTTGTCCACTTTTTTTTGGACAGGTGGGCATTTTTACCATGGGTCAGTGCAGGGGTCTAGGACACAGGGAAGCCCTCCAGATGTCCTCCTTATGGAGGAGGGAGAATGTTCATACCCCGCTGAACTCCCTCCATCTCTTTCTAGGGGCCGATAGAAGCCAGTTCCTCTGCCCTTATGGTACGTACGCCATTGTGCTTGATGTCTGCTTCATACTACTATTTCTCAACTTCTACGCCTTGTGGGAACCATTGATTTCCCAAATGGACAGAGAATGTTGAGCGGCACCAATTCCTCCCTGCACTTTGTCAAAACGTGGTCCACTTTTTGGAGTTTTGATGATGTGCATTGCATCAGGTCCTTCCCTCTATTCACCATAGTGTCATTACTGGAGCAAGAATTACAGTCCCTTTTAAAGTTCACCACCCACAAGCCCTATAATAATAGTGTGTAGGACCTTCAGAATTAAATAAATACACCTGTGTATACAGAGGTGTAAAAGGCGACTCCCAGCCGATACACATGATAGTTTGGTCCTGGTCAGCTAGTTTTCATGGGTGGAGGAGATTGGGGAGGAAGGCACCGATCCTGTAATGTCAATCCATCTTGGTTCTGAGGACACGTTGACCCTCGTCGACTGAGGTCAATGATATTTCCGTCACATTCTCAAGGCTTGTAACCAAGACGGTGGTTCCCATGGGAGGTCGTGGTTATTCCCATAGATATTTGCAGGGCTTTTAGGATGTCATTCGGATGGAGGCCAGGATCTCAGTTCTTAATATCATGCCTTCCTGCAGGACTAGTACCAGATCATGGCTCTGCCAGCTGGATGCGGGCAAAGTGCCTCTGTGAATGCAATTTTGTAGCAAATCAACATCCTCAAGAGCCTGCACTGAGAGGGCCCCGCGCAATTTCCATATACTTCACATTAGATTTAATGAGCGCCTATGTAAGCATTGCTCTCTAGTTGCCCAGTAATATGCCCCCAGCAAGCCGCTCTCCATAACAATAAAACCGCCACCTTCTCTCACCTGGGCTCCTGGTCGGCGGCAGACTTTACCACCATGCAAATACTTGGGGGCCTGCAGAGATGAAGGGGCCCCTGGCTTGGGGGGGTTGGAGCTGCCTTTTAAGGCCCTGCATGTATATATTTTTTTCTGTATCAAAATAATACTAACACGTGTCTGCTCCTGATTCCTATTGCTCCAGAGGGCCTATCCTTACAGTCCGTCTCCCAGAAAATAGGTGAAATTAGACAACTGCTCAGATTGACACCCCCTAAAATAGGTCCTGGTACCTCGAGAAGCTGCATTCTGACCAATTTTGTTTTAGGATGTAAAATTGTGAACTGTGCAAACCCTAACCCTGGGTTCACACCTGAGCGTTTTACAGCGCGTTCAAACGCGCTGTAAAACGCTCAAGACATGAAATCCAATGCTTCCCTATGGGAATGGTTCACACCTGGGCGTTTTACAGCGCGTACGAACGCGCTGTAAAACGCCCGACGCTCAAACAAGTACTTGAGCTTCTTTGGGGCGTTTTGACGCGCGTTTGTGGCCATAGGACAGTGCAGTCAATGACACAAACGCGCGTCAAACGCGCGTTTACTATTACAAGAACGCGCATAAGAACGCGCGACAAAAACGCGCGTAAAACGCGCGTTTGAGAAACGCTCAGGTGTGAACCCAGGGTAAATGAAGGGTCTTAGCGGATTTCTTCACAGGTCATATAACAAGACACCTATATTATGGTTTCATGGTAGAAAGAAAATTCTGAAAACAGGTTTCCATTAGATACAACACTGGATGTTATGTTCTATATACCTACTATAATACTGCTCCTATGTACAAGAATATAACTACTATAATACTGCTCCTATGTACAAGAATATAACTACTATAATACTGCTCCTATGTACAAGAATATAACTACTATAATACTGCCTCCTATGTACAAGAATATAACTGCTATAATACTGCTCCTATGTACAAGAATAGAACTACTATAATACTGCTCCTATGTACAGGAATATAGCTACTATAATACTCCCTCCTATATACAAGAATATAACTACTATAATACTGCCTCTTATGTACAAGAATATAACTGCTATAATCCTGCTCCTATGTACAAGAATATAACTACTATAATACTGCTCCTATGTACAAGAATATAACTACTATAATACTGCTCCTATGTACAAGAATATAACTACTATAATACTGCTCCTATGTACAAGAATAGAACTACTATAATACTGCTCCTATGTACAGGAATATAACTACTATAATACTGCCTCCTATGTACAGGAATATAACTACCAGTGGCGTAGCTACAGGGGTCGCAGCGGTCGCAATTGCGACCGGGCCCCTGAGCCAGGGGGGCCCACGGCCCCCCCACCGCCTCCTATTCAAAATCCAGGCCAGGGCCCGCCCCGGGGGCAGTGCGCACGGCACAGCGCAGGCTATTGGCGGCTCACGTGGTGTCTGTCATGTCAGAGGGGGCGGCCGCAACATTGAGTGAGCCGAGTCTGACTGAGTGAGGAGGAGCCGGAGGCGTGGTTTCCGCGCATCTCCGGCTCCCAGTCAGACAATCAGAAACAGGCAGCAGTGCGGACGTGCGGTGAGTTTTGAGACTGTCTACAGTTAATGGAGAGTGGCTCTCCAGAAGAAAGCAGCCATGTGGCGCCCGCGGCCCAGGATATTTGTCAGCATGTCCGGCAGGGGCGTAGCTAGAAATGACGGGGCCCCCTAGCAAAAAAAATTATGGGCCCCCCTCCCGGATCTCCCACCCCCACATACCTATAGGACCTCCCACCTCTTCCAGATCTCCCACCCAAACACCCCTCCAGGACCTCCCACCCCAACATCCCCCTAAGTGTCGTCCACAGATCCCCTCCTTCAGTGTCGTCCACAGATCCCCTCCTTCAGTGTCGTCCACAGATCCCCCCCTTCAGTGTCGTCCACAGATCCCCCCCTTCAGTGTCGTCCACAGATCCCCCCCTTCAGTGTCGTCCACAGATCCCCCCCTTCAGTGTCCTCCACAGATCCCCCCCCTTCAGTGTCCTCCACAGATCCCCCCCCTTCAGTGTCCTCCACAGATCCCCCCCCTTCAGTGTCCTCCACAGATCCCCCCCCTTCAGTGTCCTCCACAGATCCCCCCCCCTTCAGTGTCCTCCACAGATCCCCCCCCTTCAGTGTCCTCCACAGATCCCCCCCCCCCTTCAGTGTCCTCCACAGATCCCCCCCCCCTTCAGTGTCCTCCACAGATCCCCCCCCCTTCAGTGTCCTCCACAGATCCCCCCCCCCTTCAGTGTCCTCCACAGATATCCCCCCCACCCAGAGCCGACTCCTAGCTAATTTATTCACTGCACTTGCCTCTGTGAAATTGAAGAGAAGCGCCGTAATCTCGCACAGGCGCACTGGCAGAGGCCAGGAAGACGATGCATGCACACTTCGATGCCTCTGCCAGCGCGCCTGTGCGAGATTACGGCGCTTCTCTTCAATTTAACAGAGGCAAGTGCAGTGAATAAATTAGCTAGGAGGCGCCGCTGGGCGCAAGATTGCAGGCACAGGCCACATTTGGCCCGCGGGCCGTAGGTTGGGCATCACTGGCCCAGATTTACTAATGTATCCACCGCAACATATATGTCTACAAATTGGCACAAATTGGCACATGTAGGGTTCCTACACCTTTTTTCTGACATACTCAACAAGGAGATGGTGCTTAGTAGAAAGAGGGCAGAGCTTCACTGGAAAGGGTGGCCTAAGATGTGCCATTTTGCACCAAAATTGTGGCACAATTCTTGTGTAAAAATCTGTCTCATGGTAAGCTAACCAATAGTTAGTATAGAGTCAGAGAAAAGTCTCCATCCCTGCACCAGACTTCCCATCCAGCCGAGCCCCTGTGATAAATCTGGTGCAGGTCTAGACAGCCCGTCTAAGTTTACGTCATCTACAGGAGTAGTACATTTGGGCCAAAGTATCATTGAGACAGGCATAAAGCTGAGGTAATTTTACATTTTATCATTATCCAAGCACCATCATCACTAGTGTTTTGTTAGTATCCTGCAGTGGTGTACTCATTTCTGTAAAATTATGTGTTGCAGTTTCAGGTGGCTCACAACAGAACCACTCTCTTGTTATGGCAGCTCAGGTTTCAGCTGCGGCCTAGTAGGGTACAGCAGGGGTATATCTGTAATGGCACCTTTCAGGTGAATTAAACTTTGGGAGCATATATAACTTCATTACTGAATTTTTCCTGGAGTGACCCTTTAAGCCTGTGTTTGTTTTGTGGGCTTTGCTTGGTGGACTACAGTAGGTTTACAGTAGGCCTTAGCTTTTTCAAATTCTACTTATACGGGTTGTGAAATATTTATGGCATATCCAGGAGATATACTTTTGGGATCTGCTCCTAACTCAAGAATGGGGCCCCGTTGCACACCACCAGGAATATGGAGGGAGGGACCATGCATGCTGCACTTACCCAACTATTTTCAGAAGTCCTATTGAAGTGAATAGAGAGAGCCCCGCAAGTGCAACTACCTCTCCATTCCCAGCTGTGTGCATCAAAGCCCTGTTCTTGAGATAGGAACAGGCCCCAGAGGTGAAACCCGCATCTATCAGACATTTATGGTGTAACCTGTGTATATGTTATACATGTCAAGATAAAACAACTCCTTTCAGCCATAATGAGAATAAAAGGCTCATGTCTATAGTGCCTGCTAGATGAAAACCAGTTTGGCATGCCCAATCTTTTTCCTCACGAAAGATCATAAGTGTTGCTAGAAGTGCCAGGCAGCTGCTTATCTTTATTCCTATTGGAATAAATATGCATGCTTTGTCACTTCAAGGATGGATGTTAATGAAGAACAAAGGCGGGAATGAATTGAAGAACAGTTTTCTAATGTCTATGGCCTGGGATGTCTGGGAAGCTCCTGGAGGAAGGGGGAATTGCCGGACATCAGTGGCGTAGCTACAGGGGTCGCAGCGGTCGCAATTGCCCCCCCACCGCCTCCTATTCAAAATCCAGGCCAGGGCCCGCCCCGGGGGCAGTGCGCACGGCACAGCGCAGGCTATTGGCGGCTCACGTGGTGTCTGTCATGTCAGAGGGGGCGGCCGCAACATTGAGTGAGCCGAGTCTGACTGAGTGAGGAGGAGCCGGAGGCGTGGTTTCCGCGCATCTCCGGCTCCCAGTCAGACAATCAGAAACAGGCAGCAGTGCGGACGTGCGGTGAGTTTTGAGACTGTCTACAGTTAATGGAGAGTGGCTCTCCAGAAGAAAGCAGCCATGTGGCGCCCGCGGCCCAGGATATTTGTCAGCATGTCCGGCAATTCCCCCTTCCTCCAGGAGCTTCCCAGACATCCCAGGCCATAGACATTAGAAAACTGTTCTTCAATTCATTCCCGCCTTTGTTCTTCATTAACATCCATCCTTGAAGTGACAAAGCATGCATATTTATTCCAATAGGAATAAAGATAAGCAGCTGCCTGGCACTTCTAGCAACACTTATGATCTTTCGTGAGGAAAAAGATTGGGCATGCCAAACTGGTTTTCATCTAGCAGGCACTATAGACATGAGCCTTTTATTCTCATTATGGCTGAAAGGAGTTGTTTTATCTTGACATGTATAACATATACACAGGTTACACCATAAATGTCTGATAGATGCGGGTTTCACCTCTGGGGCCTGTTCCTATCTCAAGAACAGGGCTTTGATGCACACAGCTGGGAATGGAGAGGTAGTTGCACTTGCGGGGCTCTCTCTATTCACTTCAATAGGACTTCTGAAAATAGTTGGGTAAGTGCAGCATGCATGGTCCCTCCCTCCATATTCCTGGTGGTGTGCAACGGGGCCCCATTCTTGAGTTAGGAGCAGATCCCAAAAGTATATCTCCTGGATATGCCATAAATATTTCACAACCCGTATAAGTAGAATTTGAAAAAGCTAAGGCCTACTGTAAACCTACTGTAGTCCACCAAGCAAAGCCCACAAAACAAACACAGGCTTAAAGGGTCACTCCAGGAAAAATTCAGTAATGAAGTTATATATGCTCCCAAAGTTTAATTCACCTGAAAGGTGCCATTACAGATATACCCCTGCTGTACCCTACTAGGCCGCAGCTGAAACCTGAGCTGCCATAACAAGAGAGTGGTTCTGTTGTGAGCCACCTGAAACTGCAACACATAATTTTACAGAAATGAGTACACCACTGCAGGATACTAACAAAACACTAGTGATGATGGTGCTTGGATAATGATAAAATGTAAAATTACCTCAGCTTTATGCCTGTCTCAATGATACTTTGGCCCAAATGTACTACTCCTGTAGATGACGTAAACTTAGACGGGCTGTCTAGACCTGCACCAGATTTATCACAGGGGCTCGGCTGGATGGGAAGTCTGGTGCAGGGATGGAGACTTTTCTCTGACTCTATACTAACTATTGGTTAGCTTACCATGAGACAGATTTTTACACAAGAATTGTGCCACAATTTTGGTGCAAAATGGCACATCTTAGGCCACCCTTTCCAGTGAAGCTCTGCCCTCTTTCTACTAAGCACCATCTCCTTGTTGAGTATGTCAGAAAAAAGGTGTAGGAACCCTACATGTGCCAATTTGTGCCAATTTGTAGACATATATGTTGCGGTGGATACATTAGTAAATCTGGGCCAGTGATGCCCAACCTACGGCCCGCGGGCCAAATGTGGCCTGTGCCTGCAATCTTGCGCCCAGCGGCGCCTCCTAGCTAATTTATTCACTGCACTTGCCTCTGTGAAATTGAAGAGAAGCGCCGTAATCTCGCACAGGCGCGCTGGCAGAGGCATCGAAGTGTGCATGCATCGTCTTCCTGGCCTCTGCCAGTGCGCCTGTGCGAGATTACGGCGCTTCTCTTCAATTTCACAGAGGCAAGTGCAGTGAATAAATTAGCTAGGAGTCGGCTCTGGGTGGGGGGGATATCTGTGGAGGACACTGAAGGGGGGGGATCTGTGGAGGACACTGAAGGGGGGGGATCTGTGGAGGACACTGAAGGGGGGGATCTGTGGAGGACACTGAAGGGGGGGGGATCTGTGGAGGACACTAAAGGGGGGGGGATCTGTGGAGGACACTAAAGGGGGGGGAATCTGTGGAGGACACTGAAGGGGGGGGGATCTGTGGAGGACACTGAAGGGGGGGATCTGTGAAGGACACTGAAGGGGGGGATCTGTGGAGGACACTGAAGGGGGGGGATCTGTGGAGGACACTGAAGGGGGGGATCTGTGGACGACACTGAAGGGGGGGATCTGTGGACGACACTGAAGGGGGGGATCTGTGGACGACACTGAAGGGGGGGATCTGTGGACGACACTGAAGGAGGGGATCTGTGGACGACACTGAAGGAGGGGATCTGTGGACGACACTTAGGGGGATGTTGGGGTGGGAGGTCCTGGAGGGGTGTTTGGGTGGGAGATCTGGAAGAGGTGGGAGGTCCTATAGGTATGTGGGGGTGGGAGATCCGGGAGGGGGGCCCATAATTTTTTTTGCTAGGGGGCCCCGTCATTTCTAGCTACGCCCCTGATAACTACTATAATACTGCCTCCTATGTACAAGAATATAACTACTATAATACTGCCTCCTATGTACAAGAATATAACTACTATAATACTGCTCCTATGTACAAGAATATAACTACTATAATACTGCCTCCTATGTATAAGAATAGAACTACTATAATACTGCTCCTATGTACAAGAATATGACTACTATAATACTGCCCCTATGTACAAGAATATGACTACTATAATACTGCTCCTATGTACAAGAATATAACTACTATAATACTGCCTCCTATGTACAAGAATATAACTACTATAATACTGCCTCCTATGTACAAGAATAGAACTACTATAATACTGCTCCTCGTTAATTATCTCCTGTGTTGTTTACATTTGAACTCCACATAATAGGTAATGAATGTACGCTCACTCGGGATCGGAGTCCTCTGCCGGGGAGTGGTGTTGGGTGGTGCTTGGACCCCCAGCGTTTATACTTTCATCCCCTCACTTGTGGATAATACGTTCTGTTAATGGGAAGCCCCTCGGCTCTCTCCCGCCCTGGTCCTGTGTACAGCTGTGTCCTCCTGCCCCTCATAATTCTGCATATTCAGTGGTATTCCGCCATCTCTCTGCCCATGGTTCCGCTCTGCACAGCGCCGCGCTCCAGGTCGATGCACATGTTTCCGATCAGCTGTTGATTTGTTGACACTGGAATCTGGGATCGTGCTGTCAGCCTGCACCTTGTGACCTGACGTTGCGGATGTTTTTCTTTTTCTTACGTGTCTCTTTCTCTTGTGTGAAATCCTTTTGTTTCCTGTTGAGCCATCCAGTTGGTAAAACTGCAGGTGTGACATGTTTTGGGTGACGGCCACCATTGCAGCCCCCTTTTGGCTTGATCAGCATTCCAAAGACTCTGCATGCATCTCTTCTTCTGACTGTGTGTCAGTCTACACTGCAGTGCTGGCATTTGATTCTTACTATGTTTGCTTGCCAGGATCAACTGACTATAAAACTATAATCTGGCAATTGTCTTCTGAGAGTGTCCGAAAAAAAATTAAGGAACATTATGGATGCGTATTAAACCATCAAGTACCCAATGGTGATCTGTACCACCACCAGGAGGGGGCACCATTTGCACTTGCTCTGGGGCCCCTCTTCCCCGTGTCCACTCTGCATATCAGGTCTGATTGCGGCTCTAAACAACGGAACCAGTTTCCATCAGGTAGAACTGGTCTTCTCTAAGTTTTCAGCCCCCAGGATCGGCCACCAGCACTGTACGTGGGAAACCAGCGCGTTTCGGGTTCTGTCATGGGCTGTGCAGATAGGAAGCACTTAGTAAAGGCATGAGTAGTCCATTAAGAGTCCTCGCCTTATCCTTTGTCTAATGATGGGGAAGGAGCTAGAAATTTTTAGGAAACCATCCGCCATTGTGGAACTTAATGCGAAACGCGTGGCGGCTGCTCGTGAAATGTGTAACTCAGGTTAGTGAGGACAGAAGCGTTATGACAAGTCAATTACCGGAAGCGCTGTTCATAAAAACCTAGACTTTTATGTTCACTTCTCACAGCTGAAGGTTTATTACGATTGTATCCAGTCTGATGCCTGCACTGATACATTGTAGCAAAGTATCTCAACAGGAGAGAGAGAGAGATTTTTATTTTGCCGACTGGATAGAATTGTAACGAACCCTCAGCATTCTGTTTGCTGTCAGTGTATGAGAACAATGTTTCCATTCAGAGGCAGTAAACCTGCACATGGATGGTCCTGCTGTCAGAATACAGATGCATCCAGTGCGGACAATGCTCTGTGAGCTGCAGCTGCACAAATCTCTGTTTGTTACAATGTATCAGTCTGGAGTCCAGGCTGGATTGGAGATAATTGTATCCTATTCTCAGCGGAGAGCAGGGCAGTCTCCGTGCATTCTTACAGGCTGTGAACGCAAACAATAGTGTTGTCACTCACTGACAGCAAGCAGACGTCTTGAATATGGTGAGAATTTGAAGCGCAAGTATATTAAGAAGTTGCACTTTTTATTTATTTATGCAGTAAAGGGTTTTCCGACTGCTATGGCGCAGTGCAGCCACCACATTGATCGCCTAATCGCCCCGGCGCCGCTCCTGGCAAACAGCGGACACTTACCAGGGGAAGTCACGACCAGCCAGGTACTTCCCCTGCAGATGAATGGACGACCAGGTCCTCCAGAATGGGGGCTGCTTCTACACAACTGCTCTCGTTCTGGCTTATAAAGGGGGTCCCAAGTGGGGGGTCCTCCCCTCGCTCTATGATATATTTGTGCCCTTATAGGGATGGGGCTGTCCTCATGAGAGAACCCCTTTAATTTACGTAACTTTAATCATTGTGTAATAAGACGTTCTCCTCACTCTTCAATATCTCTGCTTGCAGTCTAGGAGTCTGACCGTTCTTGTTCAAAAGGGGTTTTGGCGGAGTAGAATATTGATGACCTATCGCCAGGATAGGTCATCCGTATCTGATCGGTGGGGGTCCAACACCCATCACCCCCACCGATTAGCCGTTTGAAGAGTCTGCGGTGCTGCATTGAGTGCCGCCACCTCTTCCGAGGTCAGCGATGTCACTTTCGTTGGTTGCGTGGTCCACTCCACTCAAGCGAATGAGCCTGGGGTGTAATACCAAGCACCGCCACTTTAAAACGTACAGCGCTGT